>NC_091673.1:25409772-25712803 GCF_042453785.1 Malus domestica
AAGAGAAGTGTTGGAATCTAAAGGTCTTCACCTAAGCCGATCAAAGACAGAATATATGGAATGTAAGTTCAATGCAAATGGAGGACAAAATGAGTTAGGGGTGAGGATCGGAGATCAGGAAGTACCAAAGAGCGACCCTTTCGCTACCTAGGATCTATCTTGCAAAAGAACGGAGAATTAGATGGAGACCTCAACCATAGAATACAAGCTGGATATATGAAGTGGAAGAGTGCATCTAGCGTGTTGTGTGACCGTTGTATGCCACTAAAGCTCAAGAGAAAATTTTATAGGACGACAATAAGGCCGGCGATGCTGTATGGCATGGAATGTTGGGTGGTAAAGCATCAACATGTACATAAAATAGGTGTAACGGAGATGAGGATGCTTCATTGGATGTGTGGGCACAAAAGAAAGGATAAGATTAGGAATGAGGATATTCGAGGTAAAGTAGGAGTAGCCGAAATTGAAGGAAAGATGAGAGAAAATCGGTTACGGTGGTTTGGACATGTTCAAAGAAGGCCTACTGACGCTCCGGTTAGAAGATGCGACTACGGGACAGAAGTCCAGAGCCGAAGGGGTAGAGGAAGACCTAGAAAAACTTTGAAAGAGACTCTAAGAAAAGACTTAGAATACTTGGATCTAACGGAGGACATGACACAGAACCGAGCGCAATGACGTTCTAGGATTCATATAACCGACCCCACTTAGTGAGAAAATGGTTTGTTGTTGTTGTTATCGTTGAACAAACAATATTATCTATATTAAGGAGTAGGGAAGTGGGCCAGTCTCATAATAGACTAGTAATAATATGGTTTAAATTCACTTTTGACAAGAATTAAATCTAAGACCTCTCAATTAGAATGAATTTAAAATTTGAAATGGGAAAAGTCAAGGTCGTTGGGTTGCATAATGAATTGAAATGAAGCAATTGAATAATACAAGTTACAAGGTGTAAAATGCCAAATTTGTAGGGATAAACAGGCTCTTGACTGGATCCATATGCTTATAAGCCACGTTGGTTCACGTGAAGGGTGAGCTGTTGACCATATGCTTATATATTTTTTGTGAGCCATACGACCTTATTTGAGCCTAAGCTAATTACTTTAGGCAGACATAGCCCTTGTTTATTAGGTCTCTGCCTAGCACCAGAGGCAGTCTCCAATTATTTTAGAGGCCTTTGCTACTGAATCTGTTTAGACTTTATTCATTTTGAGCCAGTGAAGTAAAAATTTGTATAAATTTGTATTAGAATATTTGATTTTATTGATATAAGGCATTACGTAGCAACTTATAGGTATCTTGTAAGTCAGAAGGGTGTTTAAAAGTCGTGGGTTCAACTGCATTAAAAATTTGATTAATTTATTTAGATTTAATCGAATAAATGGTCCTCATGGTAACAAAGTAATTAAGAAAATAATCCTGTGGTAAAAAAAAACTAGAATTTAAACCTCGTGATAGATTATTAACAAATTTAGTTCAAAAATAATTTTTTATTAACTATCCGTGAAATACAAGGGTAGAAATTTCCTTTGAATTGAGCACCTACTTCTTCCTCTCTCTGCCACTGAATAAACAACCGCATGTTTTGACAAACCAAACACAACCTACAATTTTGAACCCGAATCAGACCTCAAACGTTCAGCCAAAACCCTAATTATATACCCACGAATGGTACTACTTCACCCGAACCGACAACCCTTTTGAAAAATCAGACTAACAGCACTACAATTCTGATAAGGCGACAGTTTTTAAGGCCTATCAGACGGGAATCACCGCCCAAAAACGCCGGTGGCGGCCAGGAATGGAAGCTCCAATTTAGTACCGAAATCGGGTTTGGAGGACAAGAGTGCTGCAAATAAGGGTGTGGAGAAGAATTTAACTGCTTCCTTGTTGAAAAAATAGAGCAATGAAACAAAGCCGACGTGTAGGTGTAGGTGGAGTGGAGGAGGGGAAGCAGGGGAGTGATGATTTGGTGAAGCCTTTGATGAATTGTGATATGGCGAGGGACGATTCGTACCTACCATACAAACCGGGTTCTTGTCATTGATGAACAATTCAATTGTATTCTCAATGGTACGCATGATAAGGATTATCTAAAATTCAGTTGGTTTCTTGACGAAGACATTAATATGAAATGAACAATAAACGCTGAGGGAGGACGAAGCAGAAGGTGCACAATTTAAAGTACAGTTTTACCCCTTACTTAACAGGTAGTTAACGGAAAAATTATTTTTGAACTAAATTTGCTAACGGATTCTATCACAAGGGTATAAATGGTGGAGTTCGAATGAAATTTCAACTCAAATGTGGGGTATTGTTGGAAATTTAAATAGTTTGAGTAGAAATTTCTTTGTCCCACATTGGCCATTCCCAAAAGATTTTATCACTTTAGAGCAAATCCACCCCAAAACCAACTCCCCAGCACCCAGCCAAAAAAATAGGCCAGCCCCCTGTTTTTTTGCTCCAGCCCGTTACATTGCCTGGCACCCAGCCCATGCCAGGCAACAGCCCAGCACATTTTGGACTGACCCAGAAGCCGGCCTGTTTCTCAGGCGCGTGCAACACAAGCGCGCAAGGCGCGAGTGGGTTTCAGGGAAACCTGAAATGTGTCAGCCCACTTGGGCTCAGCGACGTGGCTTCACGATAGCCGTTGGATTTCCAACGGCTTGTTTTTCTAGACCGTTGGATTTCCAACAATAAAAAAAATTTAAATTTTACTTTTAAACTGGACCGTTCGATCAAAGATCAATGGTCCAGATTAATTAACTTAATTAAAATTTATTAAAAAATACAGAAAATTTATTAAAAAATACAGAAAATTTAAAAAAAAATTATTTTTTTCTTTCTATAGTTTATTTGATGAGTTTATGTAATTTTATTTTAGTGTGTTTTTTTTTTAAGTTTATTTGATGAGTATGTAATTTTATTTCAGTGTGTTTTTTTTTAAGTTTATTTGAAATTTTATCCAAAATTGGTTAAAAATCATATCCGAAATAAACTTAAAAAAAAAAAAACATACCAAATAAATGCGCTGGGTGCCAGCGCATTTTTTTAGGGGTGGAGATGCTTTGGTCTGTTACTGTTTACTAGGGTCTATTACTGTTCACTTGAGTGGATAAATGCGCTGGGTGCTGGTACAAAGTCCTTAGGGGTGGACTTGCTCTTATAAGGCTTTGTCCTTTATAGAAAGTGATTGGAGTAATATATCTGGAGAATAAAATTGGGCTCACCCTTAGGATTAGGCTTTGTGGTGCATTAATTAATTGGTAATTAATTATAATTAATATATAATTAATTATCAAAAGATGGGCCTTAGGCCTTGGGGCTCGGGCTCTAATAATGAAATTATTTAATAATTATATTTGGATTTAATTAATTATTTGTTTTTTACCAACAGACTCATCCTTTCATATGAAGTTTGAAGAGTTCAAACAGAACACAGAGCAAAGCACCCCTGTAGAGAAGATGTCTCCCAACAGACACATCCCATTCTCATACCTGTTGCGAACATGCATCCTTCTATTATATATACATCCATTTGCATGGCATTTAAGACACAGAAAATCAATATTCTTCTTCTACAATCTCAAACATCCTTTCTGAGAGAACCACACAGATCGCCAGAAGTTAAGTTTTTCAGTGCTAGAATTCTAGCTTGATCGTTGAATCCTGGTGAAGCAGACGTTTGTAGAACTACAAGCACTGAGTATGGACGAATTTTTGTTTCAAGGACATTGCGGTACGCAAGCCTCGACCTTCAATCTTTCTGTTTGAAATTATTTCATTGTTCATACTCTGTTCAGTATTTATTCGTATTTATTATTTATTAGCATATATAAAATTATCACAGATTGTTGACATATATCCAACAATAAATACTAGTTTTTTTACCACATAAATTATCTTCCAATCATCTTATCACCATGAGAACCGTCATTTATTTATCTACTAGTCATTCTTCTTTACCTTTTTTAAGTTTTTCGCCTAAAATTACAAGCCATCATTGGGGTTGTATGTCAACTAGGGATGGTTCGGTATGGGATCCCATACCGAAACCCTTGTCCCGATTCACAAACCAAAATTTTCTGGAATCCCAATTTGAATACCGATCCCAAACCCAATTTTCGGGAATCCCGAAATAGTTTCGGGATTTCGGGACAAATTGGGAATCCCGATATGGTTTTGAGCTTTTGGACTAAAATTTGACATATTATGCTTATGTAACTCATTGAATGAATTGTTAGATTGTGCAAACATATCAAGCAAGTCTCATTCACATTCTTGGAAGTGATAGATTGTGCAGGCTGGTTAGTCTGAGACTGAGAATCTATTGCATCTCTTGCTAGTTTAAATGCAAATATAATCTCATATCGGGGCACAAGCATTGGATTGCAAACTGTAAACTTTGCTTGAAGGCTCTTAGCCTGACTGAAAAGCATTGCTACCTTGCGTTGCTTTGCTATCTATTTACCAATAATCTGCATATGTAAAATACATATTTACAATGCCAACAAGCTCCATATATTGGTGTAAACAGTACAGAGACTTAAGCATAGTAACTAGCTGATCCAACATTCTTGGTTTCGACATAAATAAAACAACATTGCTTACGTCATATCATAATCCATAACATATTCCATTCTCTGTAATAAGTTCAAACCATAAAGTCCATAATCAATTATAAAAGAATAATATACATGTATAAATATATATATATATATAATAATTAATAATATATATTTTCGGTTTGGTATGGGATTCCCGAAATATCGAGAAGCCAATCTCGAATCCCGTACCAAAATTTCAGGATCGGTTCGAGATAGCATCCCAAAAATTTCGGGAATTTCGGTTTGAGAAATTTTTGGTTTGGGATCGGGATTTTTGGGAATTTTTTCCACCCCTAATGTCAACTGTCACGGTAAGTCTAGTTTTAATCTGGTTAAGATTATCATTTTATGGTTTTCATCCATTACCAATCTTAGTCAAGTCTTCAATTTTGGTTATGCACACTTACGTGCCTACACTAATAAATGGGTGATAGTAGAGATGTCATTTTTTAGAATATATTTTGTGACCACATAACATGATGTAGCGGTTGGTAATTGAATTTCTTTTTTAATCACTAAAAATAAAATCCAACTATCATTTGCCACATTTGGGGACGATTTCAGTTCGATAACTGAATCAAATGGGCTTACCGAAAATGAACTGAACGGTTTGGGAAGGGAGAAAAACCAAAATCGAACCGATTATTTTAGTTGGTCGAAATTCGGTAAACTGAATAATATTGGGTTTTAATCATGAGCTGGAGGCCCAATGGTAAATGACAGATTGTGAGGCTTCATTCAAATTAAAAGGTAGAGGTTTCGCGTTCGAAACCCGCTGCTGCTGTGGAAGCCAGACTTGTGGCCAAGAGGAGGTTGAAATGCCTATATGAGTCTTCTTATCCCTTAAAAGGAGTGAATAACCATGAATTACCACCACTTGTACCTCCTAAAAAAAAAAAAAAAAGGTTTTTAGGGTCGTTATCGGTAAAGGCCCATTTTTTCAACCCAATCCTGTTAGGCTTCTCTACTATATGTTGTTTTTAGCCGAATTTTTTCAGCCCGATTTTATTGTGCTTTTGAATCTTTCCATTATTTTGGCCAATTCACATTCAAATTTCTACCACCTTAGTTTTGGCAACTTTAACGGACTTTGCCACTTTGTTTCAAAACATTGGTACCAAGGTTATTAAGTTAGGGTTTAATCATTTGCATCCTTTTTCCCCTTTTATTTTGCTGGTATTTTATTTACATCAAGCTTATTGCTTGATCTGTAGAAACATATTGGTTAGGGTTCCTATTGTTGAGACCCAAAAATGTCACATGCAAGCATGGTCAAGTCTCAAAGCCCAATTGTTACACGAGCCTCAAGCCAAGGCCGAAACACATGCAAAGGTGCAAATCGAGAAGAGAAATTATTCACAATCATGCCACGCTAGGGTAATTAAACCGAACATTGGTATAATAACACCATAACCCATGAAAATTCATACATATTTATCACGTCATGCCTTATCACGCTAACTACTATTTACACTAAAATAAGCCTAAGTCACATGCTTGGGACTTGTCAAGTGAATTGTGATGTGGATGGTTACAAGTTTATCGGGCCTACACGGAGTCAAGATTATGGAAGACTTTGGGTTGCTTGGGGGCCTAAAGATCCAAGCCCATAATCTTTGAAGTCCACATGAGTAAGTTTGAGAGAGAGAGAGAGAGAGAGAGAGAGAGAGAGAGAGAGGGAGAAAGAGAACCTTGTTTCCTTCTTTTCCTAGCAAACCAACCAATCTAGTTAGGAAGGAAATAAACCCTAAGGCCTTAAGTTCACGTGATAATCCAGCCAGACATGCATTTAATGAAGTGAGAAGTTGAATTTCCCTTCCCAGCTCATGCAAAAGTACGACGCCTGAATGCCAGGTGAAGCACTACCTTAGGTAAGTTTCCAAACATTTATTCATGACTTCAGTTTGACCATCACTCTAGTGGCATGTTTATGTAATGGGAATAAAAGGATGGGAATGAGAATTGCACTACTTTCAAGGGATTCCGGTGTTTACCAACGCTAGCAGAATTAAAGTGTTGGTGGGGCCCATCTAAAATGGGGAATCAGGTTACTGATTTTTCTGGAATTGGACTATTGAACAATAGGTGGTATTCGGACTCCCAGAGAAAGCATCCATCCGGAATCAACTTTTTTTGCCCAATATACCCTTATCTCCTTCTTCCTTCAACCTCTATCTTTGCTCTCTCTGTCAAAGGAAGATTTAGCAGGTTTCATGGCTTGCGGGATTATGGTTTCATGACCAAAATCAGAAGGGAAGAAGATGAGGATTTTGGAATTTCAATTTTGATCATTCGTCAGCAACGACTAAAATCACTTTGATTCATCTTTGAGTCGATCTCGTGCCTCAATGGCGACCTAAATTAAACATTTACAAAATCAAGAACAGATGAAGAGAGAGGAATTTGTAGGGGTGGGAGAGCGAGCAAGGGGAGGCAGCTGGTGGTGACTGGAAAGGCTGTGGCTATGGGGTAAGGAAAAGAGATGGGGTAGTACAGAGGGTCATGATAAAAGTGAAAAGAATGGGGAAGATAGAGATGGGGCAGTAGAGGGTCTCAATAAAAAATGAAAAGAAAAAAAAAGTTTTGCTAAAGAAAAACTATACTCTCTACTATAAAAAAAAAATTAAAAAAGTTTAACTAAAGATAATTAGCATATAAATTAGACTAGTTACACTAGGGGTGTTTTAGTAATATGTTAATTTTCATTCTGATTCAAGTGAATTAGTAAACAGTTTATATAAATCAATGTCATTCCTACTTTGATTCCAGATAGTTTTAGTAAACAAGTTCAATAGGAATCTAATTCTGTTTCCTCAATCCAATTCCATCTTAATCCGATTCCTCCTCAATTTAATTCTCTTCAATCTGATTACAGATTGGTAAACGCGCCCTATGAATAATATCTAGAGCACATGCATAACTTGGAACCTTGTAGTTTAAACAGTTCTCTCCAAAAAGCACTGAGAAATATTGGATACTATCACTCACGATGGAATTTGGCATCCCATGTAACTTAAAGACATTGTCAATGAAGGCTTGAGCAATAGTTACTGCAGTGTAAGGATGAGAAGGTGCTATAAATTGACCATATTTAGACAACTTATCGATCAGCACTAGGATAATAGTTTTGCCCTTGCAACTAGAAAGTCCCATTATGAAATCCATGAGGATATTGTAGTTAGGCCTGGCAATTCCTGACACGACCCGATAACCCGACACGACACGACCCGAAATTAACAGGTGTTTGAGTCGACACGATAACGAATCGGGTATTATCGGGTAACCCGATAAGCACCTGTTAAGATAACGGGTTGGTTCGGGTATACACGTGGGTAACACGATACACGATAAGCAGAATATTAATTTAATAATTTTATAACCCTAAAAAATACTATAATAATTATATATAATAATTTAACAATTTTATACCCCTAAAAAGTTTAAAACTATAATTATATATATATATATTAAATTAACTATAATAATTATATATACTATAATAATTATACCCCAAAATATTAACTATAATAATTATATATATATATATATTAAATTTTAAATTAAATTTTATACCCCTAAAAAAACTATAATAATTATACGTACAAAATAAATAGATTTAAATCTACATAATAAATAAATATATATATATATATATACACACACCATTGAACTTGATGGGATACACGAAACTAAATTCAACGATCAAACCGTCAAACTTGTTTGTATATGCTTCGAGATCGCATATGCCAAAAATCACAAAAAACAAACATTCAGAGATAAAGTAATGAGACAAAACTTTTCGACGGTGATAAAACAAAAAATCACGATTTAACGGTTATTTTAACTTCGATTTTGATGATTTTTTACAAGTACACTTTTTGACCCTATATAAATACAATGAATGAATTCGATCGTCAATTTAAAATATTTACACAAGTGGATACCACAAAATCTTATGTTATACTTAATGAAAGTATAAATAAACTCTAAGTGTTGGTGAATCTATCGTTTTGATGGGATATGAATTCTATGAAACTAATTTCAACGATCCAACCATCAATCTTGTTTGTATATGCTTCGAGATCGCATACGCCAAAAATCACAAAAAACAAACATTCACATATCAAGTAATGAGACAAAACTTTTCGACGGTTATAAAACAAAAAATCACGGTTTAACGGTTATTTTAACTTCGATTTTGATAATTTTTTACAACTACACTTGTTGACCCTATACGAATACAATGAATGAATTCGATCGTCAATTTAAAATATTTACACAAGTGGATACCACAAAATCTTATTTTATACTTAATAAAAGTATAAATAAACTCTAAGTGTTAGTGAATCTATCATTTTGATGGGATACAAATTCTATGAAACTAATTTCAACGATCAAACCGTCAAACTTGTTTGTATATGCTTCGAGATCGCATACGCCAAAAATCACAAAAACAAACATTCAGAGATCAAGTAATGAGACAAAACTTTTCGACGGTTATAAAACAAAAAATCACGATTTAACTGTTATTTTAACTTCGATTTTGATTATTTTTTACAAGTACACTTTTTGACCCTATACGAATACAATGAATGAATTCGATCGTCAATTTAAAATATTTACACAAGTGGATACCACAAAATCTTATGTTATACTTAATGAAAGTATAAATAAACTCTAAGTGTTAGTGAATCTATCGTTTTGATGGGATACGAATTCTATGAAACTAATTTCAACGATCCAACCGTCAAACTTGTTTGTATATGCTTCGAGATCGCATACGCCAAAAATAAAATAAAAACAAACATTCAGAGATCAAGTAATGAGACAAAACTTTTCGACGGTTATAAAACAAAAAATCATGATTTAACGGTTATTTTAACTCCGATTTTGATGATTTTTTACAACTACACTTGTTGACCCTATACGAATACAATGAATGAATTCGATCGTCAATTTAAAATATTTACACAAGTGGATACCACAAAATCTTATGTTATACTTAATGAAAGTATAAATAAACTCTAAGTGTTAGTGAATCTATCGTTTCGATGGGATACGAATTCTATGAAACTAGTTTCAACGATCCAACCATCAATCTTGTTTGTATATGCTTCGAGATCGCATACGCCAAAAATCACAAAAAACAAACATTCAGAGATCAAGTAATGAGACAAAACTTTTCGACGGTTATAAAACAAAAAATCACGATTTAACGGTTATTTTAACTTCGATTTTGATAATTTTGTACAACTACACTTGTTGACCCTATACGAATACAATGAATAAATTCGATCGTCAATTTAAAATATTTACACAAGTGGATACCACAAAATCTTATTTTATACTTAATAAAAGTATAAATAAACTCTAAGTGTTAGTGAATCTATCGTTTTGATGGGATACAAATTCTATGAAACTAATTTCAACGATCAAACCGTCAAACTTGTTTGTATATGCTTCGAGATCGCATACGCCAAAAATCACAAAAAAAAAACATTCAGAGATCAAGTAATGAGACAAAACTTTTCGACGGTTATAAAACAAAAAATCACGATTTAACGGTTATTTTAACTTCGATTTTGATTATTTTTTACAAGTATACTTTTTGACCCTATACGAATACAATGAATGAATTTGATCGTCAATTTAAAATATTTACACAAGTGGATACCACAAAATCTTATGTTATACTTAATGAAAGTATAAATAAACTCTAAGTGTTAGTGAATCTATCGTTTTGATGGGATACGAATTCTATGAAACTAATTTCAACGATCCAACCATCAATCTTGTTTGTATATGCTTCGAGATCGCATATGCCAAAAATCACAAAAAACAAATATTCAGAGATCAAGTAATGAGACAAAATTTTTCGACGGTTATAAAACTAAAAATCACGATTTAACGGTTATTTTAACTTCGATTTTGATGATTTTTTACAAGTACACTTTTTGACCCTATACGAATACAATGAATGAATTCGATCGTCAATTTAAAATATTTACACAAGTGGATACCACAAAATCTTATGTTATACTTAATGAAAGTATAAATAAACTCTAAGTGCTAGTGAATCTATCGTTTTGATGGGATACGAATTCTATGAAACTAATTTCAACGATCCAACCGTCAAACTTGTTTGTATATGCTTCGAGATCGCATACGCCAAAAATCACAAAAAACAAACATTCAAAGATCAAGTAATGAGACAAAACTTTTCGACGGTTATAAAACAAAAAATCACGATTTAACGGTTATTTTAATTCCGATTTTGATGATTTTTTACAACTACACTTGTTGACCTTATACGAATACAATGAATGAATTCGATCGTCAATTTAAAATATTGACACAAGTGGATACCACAAAATCTTATGTTATACTTGATGAAAGTATAAATAAACTCTAAGTGTTAGTGAATCTATCGTTTTGATGGGATACGAATTCTATGAAACTAATTTCAACGATCCAACCGTCAAACTTATTTGTATATGCTTCGAGATCGCATACGCCAAAATTCACAAAAAACAAACATTCAGAGATCAAGTAATGAGACAAAGCTTTTCGACGGTTATAAAACAAAAAATCACGATTTAACGGTTATTTTAACTCCGATTTTGATGATTTTTTACAACTACACTTGTTGACCCTATACGAATACAATGAATGAATTCGATCGTCAATTTAAAATATTTACACAAGTGGATACCACAAAATCTTATGTTATACTTAATGAAAGTATAAATAAACTCTAAGTATCTATGGTTTGGATGAGATACGAATTCTATGAAACTAATTTCAATGATCCAACCGTCAATCTTGTTTGTATAATTTGAATGGTTTTTAATGTTTGGTTTTTCTATACTTAGTTTATGCGGAAGAGAGTTCTGACGTGGAAAACCTTACCAAAAACATCATCAACATAACTCTTGAAGGCAATAGATCAAGCCAAAGTTCCAATACAATTTCCCCATGATGATCGATGAAAATTGAGGATTTTGTAAAAGAAATAACATTCAAACTTTGAGTTCTATTGGCAAGGTTTAAACTTTTGAGAAAGGCTTCACAACCTTGAAAACAAAAACTCTTTCATTTTGCATATCCTTGTACATTTAATATTTTGTAATAGACTAGTGTATGGATGTTTTTTTATTAGGCTCTTATTTTCGAGTGTAGATGTAGTACTTAACTGACAAATATGTTTTAATGTTTTGAAGTAATATTTATGTGGTAATGTGTGGTATGTGCAAATTTAAGAAAAAAAAATATTTTTCTTAACGGGTCATAACGGGTCATAACGGGTCGGGTCACTTTACCCACCTGTTAAGGACCCATTAAGATAACAGGTGTGACACGACACGACCCGTTAAGATAACAGGTGTTACACGAAAACGACACGAACACGACAGACACGACCCGTTTGCCAGGCCTAATTGTAGTTATTGACACCCCAGCTTAGATGACCATGTAGACACCAAAATTAAAACGTGTTGGCCGAGTAAATTAAAGCACGAGAATGAGTAGATTCCGCAAAGAGTGTGGTAAACTATTAAATAAATGTATATAATGGAAAACAGATATACGAAACTGACATCAGAGCATTTACATATCTCAGATAACAAAATATGAATAGGTGAACTTGACTCAAAGTTGGCTGGCAATACCTATAAAGGTAACTGATGATTTATGGACAGGTGTGTGGAAGTCATTTTAAATTGGTTGAAACTCATTTTTGGTAAAAATATTTTTGAAATTAATCCTTAATAAAAATACATTTGAATCTTGGTCCTTAATAAAAATACAATTGAATCTTGGAAAAACACTTAAAATGCTTTCGGTACCTAAAACATTTTATCTAAAAGTCATTTTAATCATTTTAAAAACACTTTCTAAACGAACTCTTTATTAGTTTTCGTTGAGGAATGGATGATTTACTAAGGTGGATGGAGGGATTTCATTCTCAAGCCGATTTTGTCACAAACCAATCGGACCCTATGAGTAAACTGGGGAACAATCAATTTGTGAGGGTTAAAAAAAATTAGATCAACTAATAAAAATAAGGAAAATTAATAAAAATGGCTTGAAAACTTTGAGTTTTAACAATAAAGACAAAATAAAGGGTAAAGTGAATAGTACCATGTTTGATTTTTTAGTGTAAAAATATGGTTTTTCGTTAAAGTAAACAGTACCACAAACTTTTCGTTAAAACTCCTATAAAAATAATATATGTGAGATGTCTTCGGTTTATTATATGGAAATAGATCTCCACTTATATGAAAATGACAGAATACATAAAATTTTCATATCTGAAAAGATCCAATAATTGAAGATCTTTCCTTATAAACTGTAACTACCTACTCTGTAAGTACTATAAAATGACCAAATTGCTGCGTTCTACCATAACATCTACAAATTTAGAAGTAATCATCAAGGAAGATGGCTAATCTCAAAAATATTTCCCTTCTTCTTGCCCTCATGTGTGTAATAGGTACGTACATTATCACTCATTTTTATTTAACATATCTGAAAAGATAAAATACAGAGAATTATTTTTTGGGAACTTTAACGAAAAGCTCTCGGTATTGTTTATTTTAATGAAAAACCACATTTTTACCCTAAAAAGTCAATCCTGATACTATTCACTTTACCCTTTATTTTGTCTTATAGTTAAAGCTCAAAGTTTTTAAGCCATTTTCACTAGTTTTCCTTTTTTTTTTTTTTTTTTTTTTTTTTTTTGTCAAAGTGTTTGCAAATATGAGAATTTATACTGTGAATATCTATATCACAAATGAGGGTTTTTTTTTTGTTTTTTTTTTCTCGTTATATGTCTAAATGAAAACAAAAACATACTTGTCCGACAACATAAGTATTGCAAGAGCGTTTTCCTCCTAAAATAAGACCTTAATCTACTTTGGTGTGAAATCATGGTGCATGCAGAGGTGATTTCTGTGGATGCGCAATGCTCCGAAGGCTGTGTCACGGGATGACTCTTTAAGCCTTCCGCCCGTGCGGCACTTAGACTTGAATACCTCGATGAACAAGCTAAGTAAGCCTTCGAAGCCTCGCTTCCCCGAATCGAATCACAAAGAAAGCTAAGATAGCTTGGAGAATGCTAAGATCACTTAGAAGATGGGAGAAAGGAAGCTTTGTATTGAAAGTTAAGAGAACTTTACAATTGCTTACAATTCTTGGATGGTTTGGCCAAATGGCCTTACCTCCTATTTATAGGCCTAAGTCACCTCCTCAATGGAGGGTTCTAGAATCCCCTACTTACATCCAAAATTATCTAGCATAGTTCTAGATACAACTTGCCTAATCTAGAATATTCTAGGTGAGGCTTAAATATGTACACTTGTGTGGAATGTTCCGGAATGCCCTAGATTATCTTGAATGCTCCGCCACGTTCTTGATTTCTCCGGGACGTTCCAGAAGCTTCCATGAAGACATGGTTTCATGGGCTTAGATATATGATGTCTTGGGCATTTTCTTTGTTTATAACACATGGCCCGTGACACTAGGTCCTTGTGGTAGCGATTGTGATGTGAGGTGTCGTTCTAGGCGTGGTGGTAACGCTAGAGGAGAGTGCAATCACACATTTAACTCCCCGTTATGTACATGTTACTATGACTGTGGGGGTTCACCTCCGTTGCCATCTCCGCCGGAAAGAAAATGCACTGCAGGGTTAGGTCTTTGCTCCGTCCAGTCGTGTGACGATGCGTGTTGCAATTCAAAGTGTGCTGCCAAATATAGGTGTAGGTTTTTGTCAAAACATAGGAAGCATGAGACTCTGCACTTGCACTTATGTTTGCTAGTAAACCTGGTGTACTGTATTCGATTATGAAAGTTGTAATAGGTGATCAATAATGCATGCATGCATTTTGAAAGGGGTGATTCATAACATATTCATTTTAATTTCACCAATGGATATGGATGATGAATAAAAGTTTCCTTTTCAATTTCATTCCAAAATTTATGAGATTTGAATTTAGGATGTTGTCTTACAAATTATACAAATGTGTTTATTAAAGTCATTCAACATCTTTCGAGACAAATAGAAGAGCTAATATGGTAGTAGATGACCACATTAAATGGTCACTTAGTACTACGGTTTAAGTAGTAGATGACTGCTTAGTACTACAGTCTAATGGTATTCCTCTTCACTTGTAAGTGAGAGGTCTTAGGTTAGATTCTTGCCAAAGACGAATTTGAACCACATTAGTACTAGCCCATTTTGAGGCTAAGCCCACACTCTCCCCTTTAGTGTAAATAATATCATTTGTTCAAAAAAAAAAAGGGCAGTAGATGACCAAAATTTTAAACCAAATTTGCAAATCAAATGTTGTGTCACCAATAAGAAATAAACACGTTAATCAATGCTTAAGTAATAATCCAATCATCAACAACTGCATCATTTAGTTTGCAAATTTGGTTTAAAAAATTTGGTCTTCCTAACATTACCCTTGCTAATATAGGTTATAACATTCTCCATTATTTACCCAAAAAATATAGTCATCGTTTGGGTTAATATTTAAACTTTGGACCTAAAAGAAAGAAAGCCCAAAAGAACAAAAGGAATGAGACTTGCCCGAGGCCCAGCACCAAGCCCATCCATCAATCTCAGGGCAATATGTCGGCTCCTCATTAATTCAAAGGCTAAGCGCTTACAAGGGAAGCGACAACCGAAGGAAATCAACCTACTCTCAGTCCAAAAGCACTTTGAATGGCAGAACATGTAAAAAAGATGATGACTCACTTAGTGCTTTCGGGCAAAGCTTGCAACAACCAAGATAAAATGCCTATAAAAGGGAAGATAGGGCCCAAAGACAAGGACACTCAACCAATCAAACAAATAAGCATACAAACTTTGCTCTCAAGCCAGTTCGTACCTTCCAAACCCTTTTTAGCAATAGTTCCCTTAGAAAGTCATCTTTTGTCCGGCGTAAAAGCTCTGCTACCTTATCCAAATGCTGTAGTATCGATTCCCTCATGTAAACTTGTTTACCACTTATCCATTTTAACATACAAACCTTTGTAATCACAAAGAGAAGAAACTGCAAGATGTTCACCCTTGCCCGACAAGGTGAAATCTTGCTCGACTCTCTTTGTTTTATCTTTCAATTAGTAGATATGGTATTATGATATACTCTACAGTATTTATTCAAGTCATTTCCAGTCATTTGATGATCAAAGGTTCCATTGGCACTTAGATCTGGTTCATTTAGTAGTTTTACTGCCATAAAAGATTGAACGGGAATTAGACCGATGGCTTAGTCAGATCTAGACTTCTAACCTTTAAAGCATACAAGATAATAAAAGTCCTTGATCTCAAGGCACATAAAAGAACTTAATGTAGACTTAACCCATCTATGACAATCTTTTGATAACAAGAAGTTAGAATAACTTGGGACGCAAGTATTCGACTTAAACACACTTGTTCTACATCTGCCATACTGAGATGGCAGTGGCATGCCTAAGCACGCAGTTAGTTTTGATTGCGAGCCTCAAGGCCTACACCTAAGGCCCTACAAAGGCACCTTTCAGAGCTAACTCTGTCCTCCTCTTGCAGCCTCTTAACAAGCAGGAGCCCAACAACCAACTAAAGTGCCAACTCCTCGGGGAGCTGTGTGCTCGAGTCAGGGGTCTTCTCCAGGGAAATTCCTGCCTGAACATAGCTTTGGCACACTTGGTGGGATCATAAGTCTTGTATGTTAAGAAGATGAAGGAAAGAGCAAACCTTCAGATGGAAACAGGGCAAAAACCATCCCAGTATATGCCAAAGATCAAACATGACAAATCTTCCCGAAGATCTACAAGGACCTGTCTTAACAGAAAGCCCGACTCCTTCTGAGAAATCAGGAGCAAATGTCACAAATAAAGACCTACAGGCTACCATGGTCACTATATTAAGAAGCATGGAGAAAATCTCTCTAGAAATTAGAGGGGAAGTAAGTAGACTCTGTTCCCTAACAGGAAATCTGCAAAGAAGGCAGATCTGGAGTACTCTACCTCAGAAAATAATCGTACTAGAAAGATAATTAGAGAAGCTAGTTATGTGATGAAGTCAGTTATTCCTCTGTTTCCTTTACTGGAGGAAAATGGGAATTAAGAAAAAAATAAGGATCTGGAGTTAGTCAACCAGTATTGGAAGAAATTCTGGAAGCGGAGTTGCCCGACCCCCTATTTTCACTAAACAATAGGGGGCAAAATGGGCAAGAAATGATGAAGTATGGGATGCCTCAATTGATTGGGGAATCCAACGGGAAAAGGAAACCTACCAAGGCAGACAAGCTTCCTCCTTATAGGCCACCACCCTTGGCCAGTAAATGAGGAGAGGCCCAATGGAGGAAGCTCGAAGCAAGAAAGGAGATTAACTTGGGTAATGATCGTAGCTCGAAGTGGGGACTTTTGTATACCCTGACTATAAGTTAAGGTTGTTTAGGAATTCATTGACGGGGTTAGCATATCAGTGGTATTCTCTTTTGCTTCCAAATTCTATTGCTAAATGGAGGCAAATGGAGATAACTTTCCACGAGTAGTTTTACAAGATGAAGCCAGAGATGACCATTAACGATCTGGTTGAGGTAAAGCAGTACGAGCATAAATTTACCAAGGACTTCATGATGAGGTTTAGGAAGACAAGGATGAGATGCCAGTTTCCTATCAACCATGTCCAGCTTATAGCTATTGCTTAGAAGGCTTTGAGTTTACCCTTGAGAAAGAAGTTTTATGATGTGTAGTTTAATGAGTTGCAAGAACTAGTGATTGCTACCACCAAATATGAAAAATTGTTGATCGAGGAACAATAAGCAAAACATTCCTCCAAAGTACCCCCATTCTATAAAAACAAGGCTGCCATTTATCAAATGGAGTTCGAAGGGATGAAGCCGGAAGAAAATGATGGTTGTGGAATAGATGGAATTGATATATGTGCAGCAGAGATGACCATTCCCTTCAAGCCTTTAATAGTAAAGGGATTGGTCAAGCCGATTAAAGACAAGAAAGTGGTCATGAATGAAGGTGGATTTGTACCAATGAAACCCCCCAAGTATCAAAGCTATTCATTTGATCTAACCAAAGTAGCAGAAATTTATGAGGAGCTGGTTTGGGCAATAGTCATTGTGCCCGACAGCGCCAAAAAGTTGCCCAAGCCTGAAGAACTGAGAGGGAAAAAGTATTGCAAGCTGCATTACACTTTCAATCACTCCATAACCAATTGTGTCTAGTTTAGAGATTAGAAACAAGATCTTATTGTCAAAGGAAAACTGTTGCTGGAAAAGCCGCAGGCTAATATGATGGTTGATACTAATCCTTTTCTAGGGGCCCCAATAAACATGATATACTTGACGTGGGCTGAGAATGGGAAAGGAAAAGCTACCTGGGAGGTGAAAGCAGAACAGAGGCAAATTGACATGCCAAGTTAGGGAGCCATTAAGTTGCCCGAGAAACACAAGGCGACCATAATCAAAGGAGTAGTATTGTGTAGTAGATGCCAATGTCAGTGTGAGCTAGAAGTCCTAGCGTCATGAGCTATTATTGATCAGAAGCTGATCAAGAGAAGAGAAAAAGAAGACTAAGAGGCCTTAAAAAATGTTATGCGGGCAGCTGAAAGATAGATCTCTAAGAATGTTTTCCAAAGGTTGGGAGGAGATTATCAACCAAAGGGCTTGTCAGAAGTGTTTAGAAATTATGAAGCTTTTGAAGAGGTAGAGGATAGAGAGGCTAAGATGCTAAGATAGGTGGATGCGAAGCCATCCTAACCAAGCTATGCTGGTGGAGATGTTAAAGTAAAGGGGAGAACTGTGAATCCAGTTACGAAGAAGAATCCTGCCCGACTTGGTCGGAAATGGTATGTGGTTGGAAATGATGGGAAGCCCATTAAGGAAATGGGAGCCTCTATGATTAGAAGAGTCCAAAGGCAACATAAAGCCCACATGAACTCATTGAAGGTCCCTATTGCCTCAGAAACCTCTGAGAATGTAAAGTTTGAGAAGGTACCCAATGGGGGAAGGAATTAACTTCATTGCAGAACCAAGAAGGAGGTGGAGAAATCTAATAACAAGACTAAAGGGGAAAGAGACCATGTGTCGCAGTGCCTCAATCCTGGGAAATACATAATTTTGAGAAGGGCTCAAGAGGATATGATAATGATAGCAACCCTAAGATGGAGCCCGGAGCCAATCTATTTTGGAACTATCTCGCCCGAGAGAGGGATACCCTCACCATTGCTGGTTGATACCCTTTGTGAAGATATGGACCAAGTGCAAAATTTTGGCATAAAGGAGGGAGGTTTGCCCGAACTAGTGCTACCAAAAAAAGCACATGATTGGTTGGATGAGTTCACAGAGCATATCCGAGCCAAGGAGAAATACTTACCTGGACCCAGCAACTTCCACGTAAACATGACATATGTTTTATTCGCCATGTTTTGTCCCAAGCACGATCAAGCTGCCACGATTAAGGGTGACTACTTGGCGATAGAACCCCTGATGGCACATGTTAGAGTTAAAGAGACAGGGAAAAGTGAATCAAGCAAAACGAATGTGCCTGAACTGGCAAGGAGAGAGCCTGAAAGGATATACACAGATATGATGATCTTCAGCCGCCCAAGTTTAGCCATGGCCAACCATCTCAAACCCATATATGTAACTACTCATTTAGAGGGAATACCCTTTAAGAACGTCTTGATTGATGGTGGAGTTGCGTCAATGTACTGCTTTACAAGTAGATGAAGAGAATGTGCAGAAGTAAGGATGATCGAATCTCCACAGATCCTATAGTTTCTAGTTTCTCGGGAGCCATTACTAGGACTCATGGGATACTGCCATTAGAAGTTGACTTGGGTTCTAAACAAATCATGCTGGCCTTTTTTGTTGTTGATAGTACTTCCACTTACTGAGTTTTACTACAAAGAGATTGGATTCATCAGAGTTTCTCTGTGCCATCTACCTTACACTAACAAGTGGTTATTTACCATGAAGAAGGGGAAGTAAGACTTAGATTTTAGGAGATAATAGAGGCCGAATCATGGCCATTCTTCCTTACAGCCAACGTGGTAGAAGCCAATTTCTACAATCCTAGTGTTGGGATTCTTCAATGTTCAGGAGCTGATAAGAACGGCCGCCCGACCAAGGTGACGGCCTAGAAGCTTCTAGAGCAAGTGTTATCTCTTACAAGGGAAGAATGGGATCGACCCCATATCATCCCAACTCCCCAACATCAGTAATGTCAGGACAGAAAAGAAAGAACCAAGTGGTTGCAGTCAGGTCCTTAATAAAAAGATTGTTGGTGTATGGGAAAGAAAGAAAGCAAGAGAGGGAGAGTTCAACCAGGGAAGAAAAGGAATAAGAAGAAGAAGCCTCTAGCAGCAGAATAGAAGATGAGTGTTTTGAGTTGGAAGCAGCCATACAGATGGATGAGTGCATATATGATCTGGATGGGCCAGAGGATTTGCCCAAAAATCCAGAGTTGGTTGAATTTTTGTGTGCAGAACCTGACAAGCCGTCCTCATAAGTACAAGAACCATTAGAGACCATTGATTTGGAAACTAAGGAGGATTCAAGGCCTATATAGATCAGTGGTTTGTTAGAAACCAAGGATTGGGCAAGGATTATCAGCATTTTGCACGAATTCAAGGACTGTTTTGTTGGCATTACACCGAAATGCCAAGTTTAGATCCAACCTTAGTAGAACATAGAATGCCTATTAAGGAAGGATTTAAACCTGTCAAGTAAGAACCATAGAGGATGTCAAAAGGGATCGAAGAAAAGGTCAAAGAAGAGATCGAGAGACTGGTGAAAGCTGGATTTATTAGGCCCGCCAAATATGTCGAGTGGTTGGTCAACATTATACCTGTATTAAAAACTATAACTAAAGAAGTTCGATGTTGTGTTGACTATAGAAACATTAATGGAGCCACGCCTAAAGATGAATATCCCATGCCCATGGCCAACTTATCCGTAGATGCATTTGCCAAACACAAAGTTCTATCTTTCATGGATGGGAATGCTGGTTACAATCAGATAAAAATGGCTAAAGAAGATATACATAAGACAACTTTTAGGTGCTCGGGTCATGTCAGAGCATATGAATACTTGGTAATGCCATTCGGGCTAAAAAATGTTGGTGCAACCTATCAAAGAGCAATGAATGCCATTTTTCATGACTTAATCGACCATATCATGGAAGTATACATTGACGACATTGTGGTGAAGTCTAAAACTGAAGAGCAGCACTTAGTAAACCTCAGGCAAGCCTTGACAAGAATGAGGATCCATAAATTAAAAATGAACCCTAAGAAATGTGCTTTTGGGGTAAGATCAGGCAACTTTTTGGGATTCCTTTTCACCAAATGGGAGTTGAGGTCGACAAAAATAAAGCTCGAGCAATGATGGAAACACCTCCTTCCACCAATAAAGTGCAATTGCAAAGGCTACTGGGAAAGATCAATTTCTTGAGGAGATTCATTGCTACCTTGGCAAGCAAGATTCAGTTGTTAACTCATTTGTTAAGATTGAAAGACAAGGAAGAATTTGAGTGGGGCCCATCCCACCAAGAGGCTTTTGACAGAATAAAAGCTTACTTGGATTATCCACTAGTGCTCATACCTCCTCAAAGAGGGAAGCCTTTAAAGCTTTATAGTGTCGCCTCTGAGAAGTCAATGGGAAGCATGTTGGCTCAAAATAATGAAGGTGGAAAGGAACATGCCATATACTACCTCAGCAGAATCCTTATTGAGGTAGAGACGAGATATACTCCAGTAGAGCAGTTGTGTTTGGCTCTATTCCTCACTGCCTGCAAGTTAAGACATTATATGTTACCTTGCCACACCCCTAAGATAGATGTGATCAAATACATGTTATCAAAACCAATGTTGATTGGGAGGATTGGAAAATGGATCCTAGCACTATCCGAGCTTAGTTTCCAACACGTGCCTCAAAGAGCGATTAAGGGACAAGCAATCGCAGACTTCTTAGTTGAGCATCAAGAGTCCCAAGAAGAAATTATCAAGAAATTATCAACATCCCAGGAACTCTGGAGGTGGCCAGCATGTGGATCCCACCAAACAAAGCCTTCTTAGGCAAGGAAGAATGGATCCAGTAGGAGATAAAAATGATAACCAACTTTTGGATTACTCTTAGGAAATTGTATTTTGATGGGTCCTGCACTCAGAATGCTGCTGGAGCTGGGATTGTCATTATTGATCCCAAAGGTACTCACCACTATTACTCATTCTTTTTAAACTATTAAGAGACTACCAACAATCGGGCAGAGAATAAGGCATTGATAATTGGCCTGGAGATCTTGATAGAGTGGGGGTAACTGGAGTTGAGGTATTTGGTGATTCAAAACTAGTGATCAATCAGTTAAATGGAGAATACAAATGTAGGCACATCACTATGGCTGGTTATCACTTAGCGGCCACTCAGTTGTTGAGTTATTGGGGCACAGAAATATCAGTTAGCTACATCCCTAGAGAATCAAATATAATTGCCAATGAAATGGCACAATTAGCTTCTGGAGTACCAATCCAAGAAAAAAACTTTGAAGGGAATATAGAAGTTCATAAAAGAAATCTTCCTTCTATCTTTGAAAAGGGATTAAGCCTAGATGTAATGACTGAAGAAATGAAGATGGAGGATTGGAGGACGCCTATTATCCAGTATTTAAACAATCCATCATTCCCCACAAGCAAGAAAAATAGACGACAAGAGACTAAGTATGTCATTTGGGATAAAACCATGTTGAGAAAGACTCTAGATGGACTCCTACTAAAGTGTTTAGGCCAAAAAGAATCCATAAGGGTAATGGCTGAAGTACATGAGGGAATCTGTGGTGCACATCAAGCTAGAAATAAAATGAGGTGGTTGCTCAGAAGATATGGCTATTTCTGGCCTGAGATGGAAATGGACTGTAAAGCTTATGCCCAAGGATGTGAAAAATGCCAGAGATATGGACCTTTCCAACATGTGCCCTCGGTACCCTTAAACCCCGTGGTCAAGCCTTGGCCCTTCGGAGGATGGGCAATGGACTTCATTGGGCAAATTCACATAGCCTCTAGCAAATGACACACGTTCATAATCATAACGACATATTACTTCATCAAGTGGGTAGAAGCTTCAGCTGTGAAGACTATCACTTTAACTATAGTCAAGAAATTCATTGAAACCAAGATCTTACACATATTTGGGGTGCCCGAGACAATTGTCACAAATTGCAGGCCATCCTTTATTTCAAAAGAAGTAGAGGAGCTTACGAATAAGTTCAAAATAAAGATGGTTTAGTCCAATCCTTACTACACCCAGTCAAAAGGCCAAGCAGAAGCTAGCAACAAGATCTTGGTAAACATTATTAAGAGAATGGTGGCCGAGAGTCCAGAAAAATGGCATGAGAAGTTATGAGATATTTTATGGGCTTACAGAACTTTCAAGGGGGCAGCAACTGGAACTACTCCTTATGCTCTAACTTTCGAGCAAGATGTCGTGCTCCCTATGAAGATTAATGTAAGTTCTGTCAGAATTCAAAATCAATTCGGGCTACACAGTGAAGAGTATATTCAAGCTATATGTCAAGGAGTTGAAGATCTTGATATAGCCAGAATTGAGGCTCTAAATAAAATTCAAGAGGGGAATGAAGCTGTTGCCCGAGCATACAATAAAAAGGTGAAGTTGAAGAACTTCAAAAAAGAAGAGTTAGTATGGAAGACAATTCTCCCGTTAGGAGATCAAGTTAGAGGTTTTAGGAAGTGAAGCCCGACTTGGGAAGGCCTTTTCATTATTCACCAAGTATTGGACAAAGGGGGATATTACTTGGCAAATTTGGAGGGAAGCATACATAAGCATCCAATTAATGCTAAATTCTTAAAGAAATATCACCCAACCTTGTGGGATATTAGAGATTGTTACATTGAAGAAGTGTAGGCATTACATGGAATCTAAAGGTAGTTTTAGGCTCATCATATTTAGGTCTCAAGAAAAGAAGGCAAGCCAAAGTAAATTGAAGAAGTCATTTTCATTTTAGTATATGTTGAAGATTACATCAGATTTAGCTCAATAGTTTTACATCCTTGACTAGGGCATCTATCCTAGAATGTTGGGTCCACATTTCACCTGACTCTTCCTAAACAATGTCACTATTAGCTAAATATGTGCCAGCATATCCGGCTTCCATTTGCTGTCTTAAACTTTTTTAAATCTTTTGAGGCTTCATCCACAAGCCCGACCAAGTTACTTTGACCGACAAAAGTCATGGTAGTTGATCCTGAAGCATAAACCTATAATGATGAAGTGATCAAGAAAACATAAGCTATGGGGAAGTCTAAGCTTGTCAATATCAGCATGAGTGGAATATATCGGTGCGATTAAGGCTACTTAGCTATTCCTTAATGCCATAGAAGTCTTGAAACAAAGGTTGGAAGCAGTGCGCTTTTCCGGGATATTATAAAAGCTGATTTCTCCTTAGGCATGTTGTTTCGAACAATAATTGATACTTGAGAAATCCATGCAGGTCCTAGTGAGTGTACTTCTCCTTCATCAAAGAAAAAAGAAGTATATAGGCCTGCCCGAGGGCGATAAAGGTCG
The DNA here is from genome assembly GCF_042453785.1 of Malus domestica. Lineage (NCBI taxonomy): Eukaryota > Viridiplantae > Streptophyta > Magnoliopsida > Rosales > Rosaceae > Malus > Malus domestica. The sequence goes on from NC_091673.1 coordinate 25,433,960, forward strand.
TTGAGCACATATTGCATGGTGGAAATCCCTTCACCAATCTCGCAAGAAGATTGGGTACAACAATCTTGGGTGCTATTGGGTGATTTCGAGAGAAAAATGGGAAGAAAATTGTAATTAGAGGGGCAATAATTGAAAAGCAAGAGTATACTAGAAAATTTCGGTAAATTCTGGTGAGTTATGGAATTCAAAGGCTTAGAGAGATTTTGATACTTGGCTGATAGATGAATTGGGATTAGTATAGTGATGGATCATTTAATGATGAAACGCGTGGGTTAGTGCAAGAGTCTCATTGAGCAGCGGCTGCAGTTAATAACATGAGTCCCGAGTAGGGGCTTGCAACGGTGGTTAATGTGAGACGGCTATTCAATCATTATTTATGCCTCAGTTTGCAGGCTCAACAATGATTGAACGGGGCACTGTTTGGTTAATATTTAAAATTTGGACCTAAAAGAAAAAAAGCCCAGAAGAACTAAAGGAAGGAAACTTGCTTGAGGCCCAGCACCAGGCCCATCCATCAATCTCAGGACAATATGTGGGCTCTTCATTAATGCAAAGGCTAAGCACTTACAAGGGAAGTGACAACCAATTGAAATCAACCTACTCTCAGCCCAAAAGTACTTTTTGAATGGCAGAACATGTAAAAAAGATGATGACTCACTAAGTGCTTTCAGGCAAAGCTTGCAACAGCCAAGATAAAATGCCTATAAAAGGGAATACAGGGCCTAGAGACAAGGACACTCAACCAATCAAACAAACAAGCATACAAACTCTGCTCTCAAGCCAGTTTGTACCTTCCAAACCCTTTTTAGCAATAGTTCCCTTAGAAAGTCATCTTTTGTCCGGTGTAAAAGCTTTGCTACCTTATCCATATGTTGTAGTATCGATTCCCTCATGTAAACTTGTTTACCACTTATCCCTTTTAACATATAAACCTTTGTAATCATAAAGAGAAGAAACTGCAAAACGTTCACCCTTGCTCGACAAGGTGAAATCTTGCCCGACTCTCTTTGTTTTATCTTTCAATTAGTAGATTTGGTATTATGATGTACTCTCTAGTATATATTCAAGTCATTTCCAGTCATTTGATGATCAAAGGTTCCATTGGCACTTAGATCTGGTTCATTTAGTAGTTTTACTGCTATAAAAGATTGAACGGGGATTAAACCGATGGCTTGGTCAGATATGGACTTCTAACCTTTAAAGCATACAAGATAATAAAAGTCCTTGATCTCAAGGCACAGAAAAGAACTTAATGTAGGCTTAACCCATCTACGACAATCCTTTGAAAACAAGAAGTCAGAATAACTTGGGCCGCAAGTATTTGACTTAAACACACTTGTTCTATATCTACCATTAGGCCTGGCAATTCCTGACACGACCCGATAACCCGACACGACACGACACGAAATTAACAGGTGTTCGAGTCGACACGATAACGAAACGGGTCGTTATCGGGTAACCCGATAAGCACCTGTTAAGATAACGGGTTGGTTCGGGTATACACGTGGGTAACACGATACACGATAAGCAGAATATTAATTTAATAATTTTATAACCCTAAAAAATACTATAATAATTATATATATTAATTTAACAATTTTATACCCTAAGAACTATAATAATTATATATATATATATATATATTAGATTAACTATAATAATTATAATAATTATATATACTATAATAATTATACCCCCAAAATATATATATTAGATTAGCTATAATAATTATAATAATTATAATTTATATATACTATAATAATTATACCCCCAAAATATTAACTATAATAATTATATATATATATATATTAAATTTTATACCCCTAAAAACTATAATAATTATACATACAAAATAAATAGATTTAAATCTACTTAACATATATATATATATACGTAACACACACACCATTGAACTTCTTGGGATACGAATTATACGAAACTAATTTCAACGATCAACCGTCAAACATGTTTGTATATACTTTGAGATCAAGTACGCCAAAAATTGCAAAAAAAAAACATTCAGAGATCAAGGAACAAGACAAAACGTTTTGACGGTTATAAACAAAAAATCACGATTTAACGGTTATTTTAACTCCGATTTTGATGATTTTTTACAACTACACTCCTTGACCCTATATGAATACAATGAATGAATTTGATCTTCAATTTAAAATATTTACACTAGTGGATACCGCAAAATCTTATGTTATATTTGATGAAAGTATGAATAAACTCTTAAGTGTTAGTGAATCTATTGTTTTGATGGGATACATATTCTACGAAACTAATTTCAACGATCCAACCGTCAAACATGTTTGTATATACTTCGAGATCTCATACGCCAAAAATTACAAAAAACAAACATTCAGAGATCATGTAACAAGACAAAACTTTTCGACGATTATAAACAAAAAATCACGATTTAACGGTTATTTTAACTCTGATTTTGATGATTTTTTACAACTACACACCTTGACCCTATATGAATACAATGAATGAATTCGATCTTCAATTTAAAATATTTACACTAGTGTATACCACAAAATCTTATGTTATACTTGATGAAAGTATGAATAAACTCTTAAGTGTTAGTAAATCTATTGTTTTGATGGGATACGTATTCTACGAAACTAATTTCAACAATCCAACCGTCAAACATGTTTGTATATACTTTGAGATCAAGTCCGCCAAAAATTGCAAAAAAAAAAACATTCAGAGATCAAGGAACAAGACAAAACGTTTCGACGGTTATAAACAAAAAATCACGATTTAACGGTTATTTTAACTCCGATTTTGATGATTTTTTACAACTACACTCCTTGACCCTATATGAATATAATGAATGAACTCGATCTTCAATTTAAAATATTTACACTAGTGGATACCACAAAATCTTATGTTATACTTGATGAAAGTATGAATAAACTATTGTTTTGATGGGATACATATTCTACGAAACTAATTTCAACGATCCAACCGTCAAACATGTTTGTATATACTTTGAGATCAAGTACGCCAAAAATTGCAAAAAATCAAGGAACAAGACAAAACGTTTCGACGGTTATAAACAAAAAATCACGATTTAACGGTTATTTTAACTCCGATTTTGATAATTTTTTACAACTACACTCCTTGACCCTATATGAATACAATGAATGAATTCGATCTTCAATTTAAAATATTTACACTAGTAGATGGATGCCACAAAATTTTATACCCCTAAAAACTATAATAATTATATATATATATATATATTAAATTAAATTTTAAAAATTGATGACCATTGGATCGGCTGAGATTTAATCTCAGCCGTCCATTGTAGGCTATCCTTCTATTCTTTCTCAAATCAGAAACTCAAATCATTCTTTCTGTCTCTCTCTCGATCGACCTCACGCGGCGCCTCACCGTCACCGAGTCACCCTCACCTCAGTCTCAGTGACCTCACCGGATCACCCTCCTCATCGTCCTCGACCTCACCCAGACCGTCACCCCTCACTCAGTCACTCTGTCAGTCCTCAGTCATCACCTAAATCGCGACTTCACTGGTTCACCTACTGTCCAGATTCCAGACTCCGGACTCCATACCAGTACCACCCAAATACGGCTCTTGAATCGAGCTCTCGATCTCAGTCCGCACTCCTCACCTCACTGCACAAGGTAAAAAATTCCTACAATGAACTCAAGGGTTTCTGAATTAGGACTTTTGGAATTATGAATTTTTGAAATTAGGGTTTCTAAATTAGGGCTTTTGGAGAAGGTTAATTTGCTTCATGATTTCTTTGCTCAGTTTGTTGTGCTGAATCTGCTGATCTATTTGGTATTTGCTAATTGATATAAATAATAATCACAGGAATTACGATTTTCTGAAATTAAGGTTTCTAAATGTGTGTTAAAAAGACAGAACCATATATATCAAACACATCTAAATGAGGCTATGATGGGGAAAGCTTTGAAGTTCATGCCCTTTGTCCAACACCCGTATTGTTATCTGATAACCACATGTTTTCGCAATGGTTAACAATTCATCTTTTTGTATAGAAATAGAAGGGTTGGTGAGGAGGGTTTCTGAATTGGATGAATTATTGGAAAGAAATGGAGAGGTGTTGAGTTGATGGGGATAACCCTAATCATTATCTTATAGTTAACTTTGCATCATTTTCACAGTGGCTAGCTATTCATCTTTTCACAGTGGCTAGCTATTCATCATTTTTTGGTTAACTTTGCATCCGTTATGCCTTATATTATATGGATTAATGCAAAAACAAAATAGTATTATTTGTTGATGTATGAATTTGAAATGGATGTATGAATTTGAAATTGAAATTGAAATGAAATGATGATCTATTTGTTGATCTATGTGCTGATCTATTTGAAATTGAAATGGATAAGTGAATTTGAAATAGATATGGTATGAAATTGGTATGAGCAAGATTTTATAGTTTTGTTTTTCTTTCTTGAAGTAATGGATGCTGTAGAGCAAGATTTTACGAACCTTAGTGATGGAGGATCAGTGGAAGTGACAATGGGAATACAACCTGATCATGGAAGTGAAAATATGGAAGATACAAATACAAGTCCGGCAAAGAAAAAGGCTAGAGTGATCAAATTAGGTAAGCGAACACTCAGGTCTCCTGTTTGGAAAACTTTCAACAAATTGACTACTATTTTTTAAGATGGTAAAAGTCGTGCTCAATGTAAAGATTGTAAGAAACTGGTAATAGATGATAGTCATCATGGGACGGGTAATATGAATAGACATTTGAAAACATGCCCTGGACAGACTGTTGGATTGTCGGTGTCTGAATTCTGTTCCCAAAACTTTGATCCGGTGGTATTTCGTGGTTTATTGGTAGAGGCCATCATCAAGCATAATCTTCCTTTTAGTTTTTCTGAATATGAGGGAATTAGGGCTTTGTTTGCATATATATCTCCTGATATTAAGTTACCGTGTAGAAATACAATTAAAGCTTGTGTGTTAAGGATGTTCAAAAATGAAAAACAAAGGCTTCATAATTTGCTAGACTCGGTTGAAGGTAGAATTTGTTTGACATCAGACTTATGGACCTCGCAATGCACTGATGGGTATCTTGCTCTTACTGCTCACTTTGTAGACAAAGATTGGAAATTGCATAAGAGAATTTTAAGTTTTTGTCACATGCCTCCTCCTCATACTGGTGTTGCATTATCTGAGAAAATTAATGAATTGGTGACTGAGTGGGGAATTGAGAAGAAGTTATTTTCTATTACTTTGGATAATGCTTCTTCAAATATTTCTTTTGTTAGCATTTTGAAGAATCAATTGAATCTCAGAAGTCTTCTCGTGATGAATGGTGACTTCTTTCATGTGCGTTGTTGTGCTTATGTCTTGAATTTGATAGTTCAAGATGGACTTAAAGAAATTGATTCTTCGGTGATAAAGATTCGTGAATGCGTCAAGTATATAAAGGGCTCTGAGGCTAGAAAACTAAAGTTTTATGAATGTGTTAGACAAGTGGGGATATTGGATAGTAGGAGAGGTTTGAGACAAGATGTCCCTACTAGATGGAACTCAACCTACATTATGCTAGATAGTGCAATTTTCTATCGATATGCTTTGATTCATTTAGGGTTGAGTGATTCCAATTTTAATACTTGTCCTTCTTCTGAAGAGTGGGATAAAATAATGAAGATTTCCAAGTTTTTGGGGTACTTTTATGAGGTTACGTGCTTATTCTCTGGGACAAAGTACCCTACATCAAATTTGTTCTTCCCTAAGGTGTTCGTAATCCAACTTCAAATTAAGGCAGCCATGGATGCCTCTGAAAGTTTCATGAATAAGATGGCGACTTACATGTACATGAAGTTTGAGAAGTATTGGTCAGAGTATAGTTTGATTTTGGCAATTGCAATCATCTTAGACCCTCATTATAAATTGAATTTTGTGGATTGGGCTTACACAAAGCTTCATGGTGTGAATTCGGTCGAATTTACAAAGGTGAATGACAAATTGAATGTTCTTTTTGGTGTGTACTTGGAAAAACTTTCGCATCTTGATAATTCAAATACTCCAAGGAATTCAGTGCCTAATCATCAAACAGAATCTGTAGATGTTCTCTTTGAGGTAACCTAAGTTTATTTTTATTTACTTTATATATTTGTAGATTGTAGTAGTAGTATAAAAAGTGTTGATATTATATTTGAAATTAACATGATGCATGATTTTTTATGATGTAGGATTTTGATAATAATTACGATGGTTCAAGTTCGATTGAAAAAACTGAATTGCAGAAGTATTTGGAGGATAAAAGAATAGATAGAAAAGTAGACATAGATGTTCTTTCTTGGTGGCAAATGGAGCGTTTTCATTATCCGATACTTTCTCAGTTAGCACGAGATGTGTTAACAATTCTCATTTCAACTGTTGCATCAGAATCTGCATTTAGTATTGGGGGTAGAGTACTAGATCAGTATCGTAGTTCATTGTTACCAGAAACAGTTCAAGCTTTGTTGTGCACACGAGATTGGCTATTTGGAAAAGGAGGTAATATATTTTTATATGGTATAGTACTATTGTTTTATTTCTTTTCATAATTATTTTGGTAAATTTCTTATAATTTGAATGATTTTTAATGTTTGGTTTTTCTATATTTAGTTTATGCGGAAGAGAGTTCTGACATGGAAAATCTTACTGAAAACATTATCAACATAACTCTTGAAGAAGGCAATAGATCAAGCCAAAGTTCCAATGCAACTTGCTCATGATGATCGACGTAAATTGAGGATTTTGTAAAATGAATAGCATGCAAGCTTTGAGTTCCATTGACAAGGTTTAAACTTTTGAAAAAGACTTCACAACCTTGAAAACAAAAACGCTTTCATTTTGCATATCCTTGCATATTTAATATTTGTAATAGATTAGTAATGTGTGGATTTTTTTTATTACTCTTATTTTCGAGTGTTGATGTAGTATTTAAACAACAAATGCGTTTTAATGTTTTAAAGTAATATTTATGTGACAATATGTAGTATGTGCAAGTTTAAGAAAAAAAAAATATTTTTCTTAACGGGTCATAACGGGTCATAACGGGTCGGGTCACTTTACCCAACGGGTAAAGTGACCCGACCTGTTAAGGACCCGTTAAGATAACGGGTGTGACACGACACGACCCGTTAAGCTAACAGGTGTTACACGAAAACGACACGAACACGATTGACACGACCCGATTGCCAGGCCTATCTACCATACCTGAAAAGTGATGAACATGGAGGTGAAAACCAACCTACCTAAAACTAGGGTTTATGCCTCCAATTATAAGTTTATTGAGGAAAGAAGTTACAAAGGCAAGCGAGGGGATCTGAAGTGCAGCTATGTAACAATGGTGGTCACTCAAGGGATAAGTGTTGGATTCTTTATCCAGAATTAAAGCCTAAATTCTTGAGAGATCACAAGGCTCCCTCAAAGGCTACTTATGGTTCACCTCACAAAGCAAATCTCGCAGCTTCTGCCACCTCAGATGAGTTGTCCAAATTCATTGCCAATCCTGTAACTCTAATCAATGAGTTTGCAGCCTTCCTTCACAAGAAACAAGGGGTCAGAGATGGTGAAGAAGGTTCCTCAAATTAGACAGCTCTACTTAGGCATTTTGCAGGGTTTCTAGCTGAGAATAAGAACATTGCTTCCAAAGAGATCCCAGGTATTCTGAAATCCTTTTCAACTGCTCTCTTAGTTAGTAGTGCACATGATTATTGGATTGTAGATTCAGGTGCTTCTAATCACATGACGAAAAACGTTACAAACCTATATAATTTTGAAACAATATCTGCACCCTCTCATGTGTCAGTTGCCAATGGAAAAGGGGCTTCAGTTCTAGGGAAAGGGAAAATAAACTTGATATCCAACAATGTTGAGTAAAATGTTCTCTATGTTTCATCATTTCCTTTCCAGCTTTTATTTGTTGGACAACTCACAAACTCACTCAAATGTCTTGCCATTGTTTTCCCCTGCAACATTGTGTTTTAGGATTTAGTCACCAAGAAGAAGATTGGTGAAGGTTTTTATTTAAATGGTCTCTATTATGTGTCCAGGGATATCCAAGTACCCAAAGCTCCTTCAAGTTAGTACAAGCCAAGCTCAAGAACATCTTTTATGGCACCAACGGTTAGCACACCCATCTAAGAAGGTCTTGACCTCATTGTTTCCAAACCTATGCAAAAATGTAAACCAATGTGATGTTTGTCACTTGTCTAAGTTTGCTAGGTTACCCTTTACTTCTTCTATGTCTAGGGCTAGTAATCTTTTTGAAATCGTGCATTCTAATATTTGGGGACCAGTTTTAGAGTCTTTTGATGGATATAGATATTTTGTAACCTTTGTGGATGATTTCACAAAGATCACTTGATTGTACCTTTTGAAATTTAAGAGTGAAGTTATGGATGTTTTCCAAGATTTTCACAAACTTGTCACTACTCATTTTTCGCAAAATTCATATCTTAAGATCAGATAACGGCACTGAAGATGTCGGACTATTTGATAACACAAGGTATACTACATCAAATAAGTTGTGTTGGAACACCCCAACAAAATGGGATTGCCAAAAGAAAAAATAGGGACCTTCTTGAGAAAAATAGGGACCTTCTTGAGAAAACTAGGGCTCTTATGTTTCACATGAATGTGCCAAAGAAGTTTTGGTCTAAATGAGTGCTTGCTGCTGCCTATCTCATTAATAGGTTACCAAGTAGAGTTTTGAATTTCAAATCACCTCATGAAGTTTTGAAAGGAAAATCTCTAAATCTATCACATTTGAGAGTATTTGGTTGCACATGATTTGTTCATGTCCAAACACCTAATTGAGACAAGTTGGATCCGAAGGCTACAAAGTGTATGTTTCTGGGTTATTCATCCACTCAAAAAGGTTATAGATGTCACAATCCCACAACAAAAAAATTGGTGATCTCAAGAGATGTAAAGTTTGATGAAAACATGCCTTCTTTTGCTCGTCCAACTAACTATTCTAGACAGGGGGAGCACTTAATGGATCTTTTTTCCATGCCTCACTTAAGTACTATTGAGCATGACGTCTTAGAGCCCCTTCCAAGCCAAGTAACTCCCATTGTACAGGAGGAACTTGATGAGCATGAAACATCTTTGGCACTTGAACAGATCTCCAATCAAAATGATACCATCCCCTTAATGATGGCACCAACTCCATAACCTGCCAGTCAAGCTCGTAACAATCCTTCACAACAAAGAAACCCTCCACCTAGATTGCATAATTATGTGACCTATAATGCCAAGCACCCATTGACAAGTGTTCTTGATTATGAGAAGTTTTCGTCTAATCATACTGCCTTCTTAACTGCAATCACAAATGCACATGAGCCCCAGATCTTTGATGAGGCAAACATTCATGATGAATGGAGAAGAGCAATGTTAGAAGAACTTTAGGCTCTACATAACAATCACACATGGACTGTGGTTAGACTTCCTAAGAGAAAGAAGGTTGTGGGGAGTCGGTGGATATACAAAATTAAGTTCAAGTTTGATGGAACCATTGAGAGGCATAAAAATCGCTTGGTTTCTCGTGGATTCACCCAAACCTATGGGGTTGATTATAAGGAGACTTTTGCCCCTGTGGCAAAAATGAACACTGTCCGAGTTCTCTTATTAGTTGCCATCAATTGTGCATGGCCTCTTTTTGAAATGGACGTCAAGAATGCCTTCTTACATGGTGATCTCGAAGAGGAAGTTTATATGAAACTTCCACTAGGCCACTCACAAGTAGGTGACAAGGATATGGTGTGCAAATTACATAAGTCCATCTATGGTCTTAAACAATCTCCTCAAGCATGGTATGCCAAACTTAGCTTGGTACTAGAAAGTGTTGGTTTTCGATGGAGCAATGCAGATTCATCTCTCTTCCTTCGCATTGATTCCACTGGAAAACTTGTTGTACTCATCTTATCATGACCGGTGACAAACCATCTGAGATTCACTCCCTCAAGCAGTATCTTTGCAACAAATTTGCTCTCAAAGATCTTGGTATTCTCAAGTATTTTCTGGGCATTGAAATGGCCCGTTCCCGTTCTAGCAAAGGTTTATTCTTAAACCAATGAAAGTATGTTCTTGATCTCCTTCAAGAAGCTGAAATGTCAGCTTGCAAACCAATTCGCACCCTACTGGACAACAACCTTAAACTAGACATTCAAGGAGAGCCACTTACAAATTTGAGCTACTATCAACGAATGGTTGGCAAGCTCATTTATCTTACCATTATAAGACCTGACATCTCATATACCGTGAGCCTTGTCAGTTAATTCATACATTCCCCAAATATAGCTCACTTGAAGATTTTACATCGCATTCTTCGTTATCTCAAATGCTTAGTTGGTAGAGGCATCTTGATGAAGAAGAACAACCATACACAAATCATAGGCTACACTGATGTTAATTGGGCAGGCAACTATTTTAATCGCAAATCAACCACTTGTTTTTGTACGTTTGTTAGTGGCAATCTTGTCACTTGGAAAAGCAAGAAACAATGTGTTGTGGCCCGATCAAGTGCAGAGGTTGAGTATCGTGCCATGGCATCCACTGCTTGTGAACTAATTTGGCTTAAAGGTCTTCTTGGTGATTTAGGTTTCTCTTATACTCAACCCATGTCTATGTTTTGTGATAATCAAGCCGCAATACACATTGCATCCAACTCTGTGTTTCACGAACACACAAAGCATATCGAAGTTGATTGTCACTATGTTCACACCCAGGTTCAGTCCAATATCATTGATACTCACTACATGTGAAGCCATGATCAGTTGGCAGATATTTTCACCAAAAGTTTTGCTTCTACTAGTTTTCAGCATATTTTGTTCAAGCTTGGATCAATCAACCCTTTTAATCTAGTTTAAGGGGGAGTATTGGAAGATACAAGTCAAATAGGTTGGGCTACTTCTTGTAGGTTGGTTGTTTACATCAGCTAAGGAGTGTAATCTCCATCAGCTGTCTTGTGTCCTTAATTCAAGGGATATATGTCTTGTGTTCTTAATTCAAGGGATTTGTCTTAGCTGTAAAGTAGTTTTAGGCGTGTGTTATGAAAGGTCAGAAGGTTGTGTCTTCTACCTTGCCTATATAGTGCAACCAAGTCTTTTGTGCAATATATAATGTATAATATAAAAAAAAACCTTCAAATTACAACAAATATCTTGATCTGGAGATAAATCTGCATAAATTCGCTAATAAAGAAAACCCTACATGGCTACCACAGGTCCACAACAAACAAGAAGCATAAGCTACCGGTGTAGAACAACCACAATTACGACATACGTAACAAATTTGGCACCGGAGCACTAAAGTCATCGCAAGAACAAGGCCACAAACGATTCGCTTAAGCGATATAACGCAGCTTGATATGTAGCACAAAACAATACAAAATAAAAAAAACTAAGTAATCTGAGAATGGAACCATCAATCAGCAAGTCTTCATGGTGAGGACAAAACCCCTTATAGAGAGATTTATAGCAGCCATAGGAAGACGAATTACCATAAATCAGACCAGGTAAGGTAGCTTAGTCACGGTCGGCGAAGTAGCACACAACTACCATAGAAAACAAGTAGTAGGAGATGGATATGACCCACCACAACCATAAATCCTAACCCATATCACAAAAAATACCAAAAATAAGTGGGCATATTGCAGATTTAGGAAGAAACTCCAACAAAAATTGGAGGGTTGTAAGAAAAAACTATGGGAAAAGGATGAGGAGTTGGGCATTTGGGGGACTGTTGAAAAAGAAATGGACAGATGGTGGCAGGTTGATGAGCAAGAGAGATGGGGGCAGAGGGAAAAAAATGGGTTCACTGGTCAAGGGAGAAGAAGGAGATGCTTCAAAACAGTGTGGGTGTGGGTGAAATTGAAGGAGGAAATGAGGGGAAGAGGAAAGGGGAAGATAAGCGAAGTGGAGGAGGCTGCCGCTGACCCCATGCCAGAGCAAGGAGCCAACGGCTGCAGCAAGAAAGCTAGGGTTTGGGTCTTAGGTCGAAAGAGAGGAAGAAAGCTAGGGATAATGTATCATCCTTTTTCACTAAGTTTAAAATTCTTTGTTAGTGTGTAATATATTTTAGGTTTTTTTATTCGGACAATGCTAGGAAGACCAACTTTTAAAATAAATTTTGTCAATCATATTATGTAGTTGTTGACTTGAATTATTACTTAAGTGTTAACTAACGTGTTTATTTCCTATTGATGACACATCATATATGATTTGCAAATTTGGTCTAGAAAATTGGTTTACCTAGCATTACTCTTTTTATTCAGTTTTAAGGCTTTTTTTTTTAGCAATTCAACTTGTCAATGTAAAAGGTGAGAGAGTATGCGTATGCAGACCCATTATTTTTTTAACATCAGCAATTCAATGCGTTTACCATTTATTCAAATACCCTCACACCCAAAACTTTGATGATTCTCTAGAGAGCACATATAATTTTGGAACAAAATGCGTGAGTTCAAGATACTGTGCCTACCATATATATAGGAGGCTTGAGTTATTCCTTATGGAATTTCTTTCTCTGCTTGGGAGTGTGGAGATGAGGCTTGAGTGATGAACCCTAGTATTCCTTCCCGCTTACATTTGCATTGTGTGTCCTCGCACATACATCTAGTTAGGTCAGGGCAATCATAAGCTGATGTGCAGGGAATTCTAATTAATGTATACCCTGCTTCAGCTCCATATTGTATTCCTACCACCACATTTTCCATTGATTAATAATATATACATCCAGAAGGAAATTCTTACACATGCAGAAATTGGGATAGAAAAAAAATAAATCCATGCATATTGTTTGTGCTTGGTATAATTATTAGAGAAAATTAAGCACTTTACCAGAAGCAACAACCAAGAGCACAACCATGAAAGCTAATTTGAGCGAAGCTTTAATAGAATTTTACGGCTTAACTTTTATATATTCCATAATCTTGAATAAAAGTACATATAATCCTTGTTACAAAAGGAAACAAAAATAAAGGACGCAATATCCTTCCTAAAACATGACTCTAATAATTACAAAATATTTACCTTCCTTTTTTCCTAAAATATAGACTCACGCCAATACTGCCCCTCAAGCTGGAGTATAGATGTTACACATGCCCAACTTGATAAGTGAGTCATTGACACATGGCATGAGTAAGGATATCCGCAAGTTGTTCCTTTGAGTTCACGAACGGTATTGACACAATCTTCTTTTCCAGCTTTTCTTTGATAAAATGTCTATCAACCTTAACATGCTAGTTATGTCACGTTGTACCGGATTCTCAGCTATTCCTTTAGCATATTTATTGTCACAATACAATTTCATCACCTCCTCCTGTTTAAAACTAAGACCCCAAAGCAACTTTGGTAGCCAAAGGATCTCACACACCATGTGCCATACCCCTATACTCGGCTTCGGCAAAGGACCGTGATACCAAATTCTGCTTTTTGCTCCGCCACGTAACCAAATTACCTTTAACAAATGTGAAATACCTAGATGTAGACCGTCTGTTAGTCACACCTACCCAATCAGCATCAATAAATCCCTCAATCCTCATATGTCTATAATGTTCATACGAAATTCCCTTTCCTGGGGCAGACTTCAAATAAGCCAAGATTCTCATTACTACCGCCATGTGATCCACACTTGGTGAGTGCATAAACTGACTAACCACACTTACGACATAAGCAATATTTGGACGAGTGTGAGACAAATGAATCAGCCTCCCCACTCGCCTTTGATATCTACCTTTGTTAACAGGTTCCTGATCTGGATAAATCCCCAAATAATGTTTCTCTGTGATGGGAGTGTCCACAGGTTTACATCCTAGCATGCCTGTTTCCTTTAATAAATCCAAAACATATTTACGTTGAGACAAGAAAATACCTCTAGATGACTGGGTGACTTCCACTCCAAGGAAATATTTTAAATCTCCCAAATTCTTCATCTCAAATTCAGCGGCAAGACTTTGTTCTAATTTCATCATCTCATCCAAATCATCACCCATTATTATCATGTCATCCACATAAATAATTAAGGCCGCCACTTTACCACTTCTCCGTTTCACAAAAAACGTGTGATCATAGTGACTTTGATAATACCCAATCCTCTTCATAACTTGAGTGAATCTACCAAACCATGCACGGGGTGATTGCTTGAGCCCGTAAAGTGACATTCGTAACCTACATACTTCGGTTTTCCCTCCGGCATTATACTCGGGAGGAAAATCCATATATACTTCTTCTTCCAAGTGCCCATGAAGAAAATCATTTTTTACATCAAATTGTTTTAGTGACCAATTCAAATTTGTAGCTAAAGAAATAAGAACTCGTACTGTATTCATCTTCGTTACTGGAGAAAAGGTTTCCTGATAATCAACACCATAAGTTTGTGTATAACCCTTTGCTACTAACTTGCTTTATACCTGTCCACTGATTCGTCTGCCTTGTATTTGATTGTAAATACCCATGTATACCCAATCGGTTTTTTTCCTTTTGGTAGCTCCGTTACCTCCCACGTATCATTCTTATGCAATGCCATCATTTCTTCATCGATTGCAACAACCTATTTAGGATCTTTCAAGGTCTCCTCAACTCGAGTTAGTGCTTGGACGTTCTGGTGCAAGGTTCAAGCATGACACATAATTAGCTATTGGATACTTCAGTTTTCCTTTAGGAGAAAACCTATCAAGAAGAACACCACGATTTTGCCTTGGTGGCAACTTATACGTACTCATAATATTATTCGGATTAGTTACATGAGCATCAGTTATACTTACCTCAGGAATATTTAGAGAAGACACATTGGGTGGCACTATTGAGCTCGAGAGAGATGAGGTACGAGTTCGGTAGCTGCTGGTTCGTCAGACTCTTGCCGATACTCTGCATCATACTCAACATACAATTGTCGAGAATCATCAACTGTTTCGATGCCCGGCAACTGAACAGTAGTCCAATTTTTGATGGGCTGTTGCCGAGAGCCCTCACTGTCTTCATTCTTGGCAGTGTCTTGCCGATAGTCTACACAATTTTTGTTTTCAACACACGCTCCCCCTGAGCTACATATTACATTGTCTAGTATCTCCAACCACCTAAGATCACCATTAGTATTCTTCCCCTGGTGATCAGAAGGTGATGGAATCGAATAAAAATACTCGGATTCCGAGAAAGTAACATCCATGGTCACATACATATGGTGAGTTTCAGGGTGGTAGCACTTATACCCTTTATGTTGGGAAGCAAATCCAAGAAAGACACACCGGAGACCACATGGATCTAATTTACTATGATGAATCTTATGAATATGAACATAGGCTACACATCCAAACACACGAGGAGTGAAAGTACTAGTGGACACTACGGGAAAAAATTTTGTCAACACTTGGAGAGGTGTACGAAAGTCCACAACCCGGGATGGTATACGGTTAATCACATACACGACATAGGTAACGGCTTCAGGCCAAAACCGTTTAGGTATGGGCGCACCAATAAGCAAGGCACGAGCAGTTTCCAAGATATGACAATTTTTCCTCTCAGTAACCCCATTTTGTTGCGGAGTATGCGGACATGTAGTTTGATGAATAATTTCACAATCTTGTAGAAACCGGGATAACTCAGAATTTATGTACTCTCCACCATTGTCAGAACGTAAAACTTTAATATCAAAGGAATACTGAGTTTTAATCATCTGTTGAAACAGACGAAACACATCACAAACCTCACTTTTATTTTTCAACACATACAACCACGTCATAAGAGTGTAATCATCCACAAAAGTAACAAACTACCTAATTCCTGTAGTAGTACTAACAGGGGAAGGCCCCCACACATCAGAGTGTACTAGCGCAAACGGAGAAGATCTTTTATTCATACTTGGAGGGAATGAAGCACGATGACTTTTGGCTAAAATACAAACTTCACATTTCAATTATGAGTCTTCAATACCACTTAATAGATCAGGTAATGTATGTTTCAAATAACCAAAGGATGCATGCCCCAAACAACGATGCAATAACAATACCTTCTATAGATTACTATTACGTGATGCATGAGCCAAATTAGCTCTTCTAGGAACCACGTCATCCACATAATACAACCCCTTTCTCTTAGTGCCACGCTCAATGATCTTCTTTGTCTGAATATCCTGAAGCAAATAAAATAAAGGATATATTAATACAACACAATCCAATTGTTCAGTGACTTGAGGTACATAAAATAAGTGATGGGACAATGATGGAACCAATAAACAATTATGTAAGGGAAGAGAGGGTGTAAGAGACACTGTTCCTGCTCCAACGACAGCAGCAGCAGTAGTACCATTGGCAGTTGTCACACACTTTCTATAAGGATCTTTCATGGACTGAAACAAAGTTATATCATACGTCATATGATTCGTTGCACCGGAATCTAAAATCTAACTGGTATTGGTCATTGTAATAACAACTGCACATCAGTCTCTACATGCTGCACAAAACAGCAAGTACGCACAATACTTATACGCAACAAAGTATGCAATTGCAGCCAACAGTTGCAAGCAACCACGCGGCACAATACTACAATTCCAGTAGTAAACACGCTGATCCACAAACATAAATTACTAGCACAAACAGTAGCCCATGATATAAGAGAACAATTCACATACCGCAAGAGCAACAAATCCCTCTTTTCTTTTTCTTGCTTTGGTCAACAGATTTACATGCTACAATCATGCAACAAGAAGCATCAAATCTCTTTTTATTTTATTTTATTTTATCTTATTTTTTTATCACCAACAACAGCCAAATCATGGTATAAAAATTCAAAGGCAATTATCTAAGGATAATTACCCACTGCGTGCACAGCAACCACACTTGTTTACCGGGAACAGTGCAGCTACAGACTACAACACAGCATTACATGGCAGCATCAGAAATCCACGTATGTATCTTTTACATGGCAGATATCACAACAATTGTGAACCACGATTACAAGCAGCAGGAATTGTAGAACAAACACACCAATACACGGCATAATTGCAAAAGCACAACACCACACACGGCAACAGCAAGATCACACTGCTACAAATCCAATATACACGGCTTGACCGATTTCTGCAACAAGCAGCACAAGAACAAGTCAATCGAGCACAACAGCGGAAGAAAATATTGTTTTATAGTTTCTAGGGTTACGGCAAACTTGGCTCTGATGCCAAATAGAATTTTACGGCTTAAATTTTCTGTATTCCATAATCTTAAATTACATACAATCCTTGTTACAAAAGGAAACAAAAATAAAGGACACAATATCCTTCATAAAACATGACTCTAATAATTACAACATATTTACATTCATTTTCTCCTAAAATATAGACTCACACCAATAGCTTTTTCTATATCTACTCAATTTGTTGATGGCTAGCGGGAAGGAATTAAGTAATCTTTCGTGGTGTTGAAATTTTGGTGTGATTTAAGAAAACATAAAATTCAAATCCATATCTATTTACATTCATTTGGAGGTTACATGTGATAAAACATTTCATTTATTTGCATACTTATTTGGGGGAGTTTCATTGTGATTTATTTGTGTTTAAATGTTTGAGCGTTGGATGATTAATGAAGTTTATTACGGGAGCACCACTGGTTGTTGTATGTTGGCGAAGAATGCTAATCAACCACGTAAAGTTGGGACGAATCTTCTCTTAGGACACTGAATTTGATGCCTCAACTCCCTTAAGTTTTACTAATTACTTTAATTAGGCTCGTTCTTATTGTTCCCATTTTATTTTATTTTATTTCAAAACTTTTCAAAATAAGAAGAAAATCTTCTCCGTCTGACAGGGGTCAAATCTCCGTCATCTCTTTCTTCTTGGTGGATCATCCTTATAGTATTTGCTTGTCTTGTTCCCTTGTCTTCCCACATGATGAATTTTTATCACCTACAGAAGTAAAGATAAAAACACTTAAAGTACTTGCAAGTGTACAAGGTAGCCGTTGTGTAAATGCTCATGCAAAGTCGTTCTCTACATAGATTATTTAAAACAACTTATGTGAAAACTAAATTAATTAATTATTTGAAGCAAAGTTTGAAAAAGGTTGATTTATGACTTAAATTAATAAAAACGAATTTAATAAAAACAATTTATAAGATTCGACATAGTTCTTTCAATTACTTATGAATTACCCATGCGTATTTTGAAGGTTAGGTCTTCCTAAAGTATGTTCTACTTGAACCTCCAATTTAGAATGTATATTGAGGATGCAAATTTGTTCCTTCTTGTTCTTGGACGAAAATGCACCTACAAAAACAATTAACACCTTAGGTCAAGGCCAGGAGCCTCATGTGCCCAAGATGAATTGGGGGAGGGGGGTTTTGGCCGAAGAACCTCCGATGCCAAAGTTAGAATCTTGAGGGAAAAGTGTTTAGATAATTTAGAGAATTTTGCAAGAAGCTTGGAATTGGGTTTTGGAGAAAATGAGGTGGTATTGATAGGGGTGCGGCCGGCCCCCTTTGGAGAGGTGGGAACCGACCACCTTTGGTATTTTTTGGTTTTAATCACCATCAATTAGCTAATTAATGAATTAATTGTGTAATAAATCAATTAATTAGCTAATTAATATAATTTGAAAGAAATAATTTGAGAGTTACCTTGTGAGGAAGATTTGATGAGGGTTGATGAAATAGGTTTTGAATAAATACCTATTTTGATCACTTTTGACCTTGATTGAGGGATGATTGTCCACTGCTTTTGCGTAGAATCTCGGTGTGCCTCAAGGGTAATCTTGTCTTTTTATTTTCCCAAAAATCCACATGTCGCCTCCATATTTTTCTTGATTATTTTTGGCTCCACATATATCAAACATGCAACCCGTCCAGATGTTCGGATTGATTGTGAACATGAAAGACTCATTAAGCTTTATGAAAGCCCTCTGAAAAATCATTTAACCCTTAAGACGTGGTGTTCATCCTAAGTGAAATTATAATTAAAAAGCAAAATATTATTCAGAGTAAAGATAGAAAACACCTTGTAAAAATAAAGTGGAATTGTCAAAAGCTCTCTAAGCCGAGTTCTCCAAAGTAGTGCGTAGAGAACCCTAATTGCTAATTAACCTTATTTATGCTACTACAAAATAAAATCCTTCATAGAAAATGTCTTAGAATAAAACTAGGAAACATAATATATGAAGAGAAACTAGGAAACAATCTACTTGCGAAACATGGAGAAATCTGCCCGCAAACTGATCAGCCACATTTTGGGCCCAAAATAGATCTAAAACAAGCCTAAGGAAGCTTTATTTTTATTTTTATTTATTTATTGAACAAACGATAGTATCTACACTAAGGGGTGAAGGAGTGTGCTATGCCTTACAATGGACTAGCAATTATGTGGGTCGACTTCACATTCGGTGAGAACCGAAGTTAAGACCTTTCATTTACAAGTAAAGAGGAATATCACTAGATAGTAGTACATCTCCAATGGAAGTCCCTATTTAGGGACTCCCACCACCACTTTTGAGTACTCATTTAAGGACTTAGAGAGAATCTTTGTGTCTCTAAAAGAATATTGCCTCCATCGGTAGAGTCCTTATAGTAGACTCCCTAAATTTGAAACTTTTATGATTTTATGTGATAATTTGATTAGGTGCACAATTTTTGTTTATGTTAACCTTTTTTTTAATTAATTACATGCATTAAAACCATTAAGATTTTCAATCAAGATTGTGGGTCCCCTTTTCTACTCAAGATGCACATTTTTTTGTTTATGTTAACCATTTTTTAATTAATTAAAAGCATTAAAAGCTTCAATCAAGATTGTAGGCCATGTTTTCATCTCAAGGTTGTCCCTATACAGTCCCTATATGTGAGAACATACACTATGTCCGGTGACCCTATACTTTAATGACTCACTTTCCGATCCATTGGAGATTCATTTTGTCCCTATATTTGTTTTATACCCATTTTATACAGTGACTGTCCCTATTTAGGGACTCCACTGGAGAATGAAGCTTATTTTAAAGATTAAATTTCCTAACCATATCTCCAGAAAATGTCATCTTGGACGCCAAAAAATCCAAAGAAGCTCAAAACATTATTTTGACAGCTTCACACGTTGGTCTTTTATTGTATCACCATAAATAAATCGCTCGGTAGAAAAATATGAAACTTTGACACGAACAAGTTGAGAGACTCACGAACGTCCTCCAATTGAAATCACTTCAAAATTTATCCATTTAATCACTTTTTCGCAAGAGAAAGTCGCATGTCCTACATTGAAAATATGAAGCAAAGATCAAAATTTCATCAAAATAATTACCAAAGCATACTAAGAATAGGGTTAAAAATATAGAATAATGTCAACTCGTCACCACGTTTTCATTTTGAATCCCACAAGTGAGTGATTAGCGTCTTTAATTATGATTAGTTTTTTTTTTTTTTTTTTAAGCCGTATGAATTGTTAGGCTCCTCAACTTGAAGACGCAATCTGGAACAAATTTGGATCAAATCTGGGAGATGACACTGATCTGGTCTGTTTTCGTTGGGATTGGTACACGAGACATCAATGGGAGGATCTTCTTGAGTTAAGTTGTGTATTGTTTTTGTTTGTTTGTTTGTATTTTGAAGATTATTTTCATGCAGTATGGAGTTGATAATGAGCTAAAAGGGAAGGCGTTTAACCTTTTTTACTTATTCACTTGCACATTATGGATTGCGGGAACAAAGAAACAACTTATGGGACAACCGTGCTCCGGATTGGCTGGTTGTGTTGTTGGAAGGTAATATCGAGGATGGCTTAACGTTGCTATTTTTTTGTGGTTGGGGATGGCTAATTAAACCCTGTCGTGAGCCGAAAATCTTGATGCGCAAGCCTATATGGAGAACACACATTGTCGAGCTGATTGGAGCGTGGCATTCCTCGGGAATTAGCATCCCAAAATTGTGGTATTGAGGTGAGTGTGATCCTTGAAACAATTCTTCAATGTACCAAAAATAAAGCCATGTAGTGTTTATCCTATTCAAATAATAATATATGTATTTTTTTATTAGTATATTCTAAGGGAATTGTTATTAGCACTCTAAAAATCTCATTTGACACTTCAAATTTTCTATAATTAGAAAGAAAAATATACTTGTGAAGAGTGTAAAATGAGATTTTTGGCGTACTAATAACAGTTTCCTATTCTAAAACTGAGATATATCAATTTTGTCATCCACCTATATTATATTTACCTTCAAGTCTACGAATTTTTTTTATTGCATTCGTTACGATATTTGATATCAAGCATCAAACTCCTTTTTAATTTATATTGTGTACAGAATTTAGAAATTGAAATAGTTTCTTGCAGGACAAGCAAGCCAAATCATAAGTTTGTATAACTATAATTTACTATTTCAAGTTAATAGATTTCATTCTGCATCTGCAGATATCTCATTTACTAAAAAGAATATCACTAAATCGTTTCCACTAACGGTCCTCATTTGATTTGGAGAACAATCTCGCACGCCCCAGCAGATCATCTTTGGTCCACTTGACATTCCCTGCATGGAATAAATTCTTATAATATATTCTTAAAAAAGAAAGGCTCACCACCCTAACTTGTGAGCAATACCACCGTATTAGTGGATTGACACCTGACTAACAATTGAAATTTTCAGCAAGACTTTTATCAAGGCTCATGTAAGTGTTGGAAATTTTGTGTAGATATTTTATTGTCCTACATTGGTTACTATTAAAAGGTTTTTTTTTTTTACTTTATAAGGCCTTGTCTCTCTTAGAAAGTGATTGAAGTGATGGACCATGTAGAATAAAATTGGGTTTAGCCTTGAGTTTGGACTTTAGAGTGTACTAATTAATATATATTTAATATGTATATTTTTTTATTTAATTTTGGATTTAATTAATTAATTTTTATATCAGTAGGCTCATCTTTTTAGATGAAGTCTGAAGCGATGAAAGAAAGCCAAAGAGCAAAGCACCCATTTGAGAAGATGTCCCCCAACAGATGCATCCCATTTAGAACACATAAAAAACAAATTCTCCTTCTACAATCCCAAACCTTCTTACTAAGAGAATCACAAAAATATTCGCCAGAAGTCTAGTTTTCCAGTGCTGGAATGTCAACTTAGATTGTTTCATTCTGGTGAAGCAGACGTCCATCAAACTACAAGGACAAAGTAGGGATAAAATTCTGTTTCAAGGACATTGCGGTATGCAAGCCTCGATCTTCAGTTTGTCTATTAGTATTATTTTGTTTTGTTCATACTCTGTCCAATTATTTATTCGCATTTATTATCTATTAGCATATATAAATTTATTATTGATTGTTGTATTTATCCAACAGAAAGCACACCATTCTCACTTTGTACGTTTTCTTTCATCTTAATGAATATCGTACTTTCTTGAAGGAAAAAAAAGATAGAGAAAACTTAATTTAGAAACTAAAATTGAATTCCTTCCATATTTCTACTCATCAAAACTTTCCATTATTTCCCCTTAGTAATCCATTTAGATTCACATGTGTGTGTATATAGGAATACAATCAATATCACAATTTTAATTTACAATAAAAAGAAGGGTTTAAAATCAAGACACAATAAGTTACAGAGGAAGTCTTTAACTACTAAGGCAATCCACCACTTGATTTAGATTCATTTATAAGTGGCTCACTTTGCAACGAGAAGAACCCAATAAACAAAATTATATGAGCACTCTGCTTCCACTGCACTAAAAAATTAAAGTTAAAAATTATATTTGAATTTAAATTTAACTTAATCTCTCTTTAATGAACAGAAGGAGTAATAGTCATATGACTTTAGAGTCAAGTGCAAAGTCATATTTAACATTTAATACCAAGTGTATTTGGCGTTTGGTGTCGAGTTAGCTTGATTTGGTCCAACCAATCCAAGTCGTTGGAGACTTTCTCAGCTGGTGGTTCAGGTTGGGTTTGCAACGTGTGGAAGGATTATGGTAGCTATGGTCGCTTTGCCTCACGGTTGACGCTCCTTGCACAACAAATGATGTATGCTAGCTAGTTTGTGGGTAGAAGATCCCCCTGATTTGCATAGGGATATCTTGTAATTTGCTTTTGTATTGACATTTGAGGATAGGTTCTTTGTAGTGCGGGACGCTCTTTTTCCTTAGACTGGGTTGAAAGTTCCGGCAAAGTTTTATCGAGGCCCAATATGCACGCTATCCTCAGTTTGTTCTCAATTTGTACTCATGTTGCGTTATTTGCAACAACAACAAAAAAAAAAAAGATATTCTACACTAAGGGAACTTGTATGTTTTATTTTATTTTATTACAAAACAATATCCTACATTAGTTTACACTAAGAGGAGGGCATGATTAGAACTCGAAAAGCAGTGCATTGAGCAGAAAGTCCTTGTAATCAAGGTGTATCTGGATGTATCCACAGCTGTACTTGTGCTTCATAGTATAAAACAGTGGTTGTGGCACACTATCTTGATCAAAACACGCAGCTACTAAAAGTGTATATATATAAAGCACGTATATATATAATAAATATACTTATTTTCAGTCAGTTACATCTATTCAATTGTGATTTCTGATAAACAACCCTGAAAGGTAGAACCAATATGCACATGACCACCACAGCATTCCTTCATGTAGCTTTTGCATCACCCACCGACTTCTCTTTTCTCCAACACACAAGCATGAATTGCTACTAATTCCGAGCAACATGCTTCCTTTTCCGCTGTCCGGGAGCCAATGCAAGAATTCGTTGTGGCTGATTCTGTGTGCTCGCAACCCGCTACAATATCAATCGTCGAATGAGGGGGTGATTGTTTATCTTGATTATGTTGGTGCTGATGATCACATCTTGTGGCAAACATTTCTCCTAACGATTCATTGTTGTGAATATGATCTTTGTCACAATGAGTTGAGTGGCAATGACCAGTACTCGTCAACTTTCTGCTTTCCTCCAAGGAAAAAGTAGAATGGTTGCAGTGTTTTGGCTCATGGATTGCATCACCTTCCCTTATACTATGCTCCTTTCCACTGTGGCTTGAGTGGCAATAAACACCACTTGTCAAATTTTCGCTTTCGTGCAAAGCAAAAGCAGAATAATTGCAGTGTTTTTCCTCATGGACTCCATCATCTTCTTTTCTGTTGTGCTCTTTGCCGCAGTGCGTCGAGTGGCAATGACCTTTACTTGTCAACATTTTAATTTCCACCAAAGAAGAAGCAGAATGATTGCAGTGTTTTGCCTCGTAAAGTTTATCACTTTCTGCGCATGAGCTCAAATTATGATGACTCAAACAACCATGATTGTGTTTATTCTGCGACTCGAGATCATGATTGACTTTGGTGCAGCTTGTTTCATCACAGTGTCGTGCCTCATGTAAGTCACTGCACTTAAGCTTATAGGAAAAGCTTGAATTTAAGGGACTAGGCTGGCACTCTGATCCACATTTCTGCGAGGAACATTTTTGGGGTTTACAGGCTGCTTTTAAGCGTTTGCTGTCCGAGCAACAATGTTGGTTTTTGTGAGAATGACTATGTCCATGGCTTCCATGTTTATGGCCATGTGGTGCAGAAGTTTTCCCTCCATGCTTATGGGTTCCTTGTAAGAGTAGCATGCTGTTGAATATCACAAGCATGCATGTCCCGACATCAGCAAGAACTGCAGCCCAAACGAGCGGATGCCCTGCAAATCCCAGTGCAAGGATACTGACCTTCGTAGTGATTGACAAAACCACATTCTCAATCACTTTTCTATTAGCTCTTCTCGCAAGTTGGACTGCTTTCGGTAGTTTCCTAATGTCATTTGAGAGTAAAATTATATTCCCAGTTTCTTGAGCAAGGGCTGATCCTGAAATGCCCATTGAGATACCAATATCGGCTGTAGCTAAAGCAGGGGCATCATTGATACCGTCTCCAACCATTGCTGTATTTCCTTCCATTTTAAATTCTTTAATGATTCTTGCCTTGTCTTCAGGTAGAAGTTCTGCATGGACTACCTCGAGAGCTCGCTTAAGCTGCAAGTCAGATAATTTTTCTACTCTTATTTTTTCTTTTTCTTTTTCTTAATATGCAAACAAAATATATATGCAGTTCTACAGCCATGTATACCAGGGAAGATCATACGTTGAATCAATAAAAGTGAGTGTAGTGTGGAGCGCATGGTGTGCGCGTGCAGATTTTGGCATAGTGATATGAGGCTAAAATATTAGGAATAACACACCTGCTCATTTGTATGTAATGCGGCAGCATTACTATCTCCTGTGAGCATAGCTGTTTTAATGCCTAACTTCTTTAGCTCCTTGACAGCCTCTGCAGCCCCAGATCGACAAGCATCAGCTATTGTAAAGACTCCAGCAGGGGTTCCCCCAGAGTATATGTATCCAATCGTCTTCCCACCTTTAGAACCTTCAATTGTTGGAACTGAAATTTCAAAAAGAACTAATGATGAGAGATCCAAAAAGACCATAAACGAAAAGAAAATGAATCATATTCTTGGAATCATTTGAAATAGCTTCGAAGATAAAGGAGTAGATGGCATTTACCTATTTCACAAGCAGCTCTCAAAGCAATTTTTCTGTTACCAATGTAGATATCTTGTCCATCAATTTTCCCATGAATACCTTCCCCGGGAAAATTTTGAAACTCCTCCACATTTTCAGGTTTTGGCTCAACCGAAAGCGATCTTCCATAGTCAACCAGCGCATCTGCCATTGGATGACTTGACTTCCTCTCAATGCTTGAAACCCTTCATGAAGATTAATAAAGTAATCAATGAACTGCGAACTTAGTGAAATAATAGGAAATACTTTTGAAGAATAATGCAGCATTAAGACAGCCTTAAATTCGTCTTTAAACTGAAAGCCTCTTCTGAATGTCATGAAGTAAATTTTTTCTTTCCATCAGAATTTTGGTGTCATTCAACATGTTGCTGAATAGAGGAGTTGCAGTCTATACCAGTAAAGCAATGTGTTCAAGCTAATGTCATCACGAAGAGATTGAAAATCCATCACCACAAATTCACCCCTTGTTATTGTACCAGTTTTGTCAAAAGCCATGGTCTTGACTTTAGCAAGAATCTCAATGTAGTCACCTCCTTTGATCAGAAGTCCAGATGTTGCCGCTTTTGTGAGCGTGCAGAAAGTCACAACGGGTGTAGAGAGGATGAGACCGCACGGACATGCGCTCACCAAAACAACCAAAGCTAAGTGAAACCAGTTGCTCCAATTGTGAACATGTAATACAGCTGGAATCACCGCGATAGAAACAGATATGACTAGGACCGCTGCAAAACAGCACCATAGAACATATAAATCCAATCGATTGCGTTCTCCTTAGCAGTAAAGAATAGGGAAACATACGAAATGTATGGGGAAAGTAGACTAACCTGGGGTATAGAACCTTGCACATTTGTCAATGAAACTTTGAGTTCTGGTTTTGCTGTTTTGAGCCTCTTCGACAAGTTTTGCCATTTTGGCAACCGCACAATCTTCAGCCAATGATGTAGTTTTCACACTAATGTAACCTTCACATATAGAAACCAAAATTTGTCAGAAAAGAAAACATAATTCTTTATTCAAGATCAAAGAATGACGGGAGCGAGATTTATGTTACCATTAAGATTGATAGTGCCAGCCCAAATAGTGGAGTCCTTTTCTTTGGCAACTGGATAGGATTCTCCAGTTAGTGTTTTCTCATCCACTTCAGCTTTTCCTTCAACAACTATTCCATCAATCGGTATAATTTCGCCGGCCTTAACAGCAAGAATTGTGTTCAACTTAACCTCATCAACTCCCACAACTTCTCCACTCTCTGCTAAGACTGCTTTTTGGGGCGCCATGCTCATCAACGACGACATCACTGCTTTCGCCTGAGTACATAAAAGCATGTCATTTTACATGTCTGGCTGTCTATGATATACATTAGCAAGTCATCCATTAATCCTTTAAGCAACATTTTACTGTGTTAGTATCAGTGTTTTGAAAAAGGGGCCTTGAGGTGCACTTAGGCAGCTTTGGAGGCAGGGCGGTGATGAAAATGCCTATGCCCAGTGGGAATAGGCTTAAACTCACCTAGACATGATCGAGGCACGCCTAGGAGGTTGCGGCGTTCGACTGGGCGTTTTTAAAAGAACAAAAGAAAAAATGCCAAAGTTCAAGTTCAAGTTCAAGTAGACTATATGACAATACCCTCTTACGTTCAACTACACTATATGACATACCTTCCAACTAGACTATATATTAATAATTTTATGTCCCGTAAGGCTATCACCTCAACCTCAAGGCTTTCGCCTAGGCGGGGCTTCACCTTCGCCTTTTAAAGCATCGGTTAGTATTTGGTTTATCACATAATTATGTACAAAACTGTCTTCAGCAAAATTTGTTGTTCCAAAGTCCATTGCTATGTTTTTCTGCCACTTATTGTTACTGTTTAATTCAATGAGATTAGTTCTTAATTTTTTTATAAAAAAGAAGGATGAGTGTTTTATGCTAACCCTGTAACCTGCAGAAGACCGGAGCCACTCTGCAATGGTGAACAGAAAGACAATCGAGGCAGCTTCTGTATAGTCCTTCAAAGCGATTGTCCCAATTACTGTCAAAAGTTACACTATCTATCAGTTTATCAATACCAGTAACCAGTATACTATATATAAACTATAGCACCGGCACAATAAATTTTTATAAATATACAAACATGCACAAATAAGTAACTTCTGTACCATGTGTGCATTATTGCAATAAAGTTCTGGATATATTCCTCAAAAAAAAAAAAAAGTTCTGGATATAAGTCCCATCTTCTACAGCATTTTTCCAACTACAACTGAACTCATATTTCAGTAGATTCAATTTTGTAGTTTTTGGTTCTCGATGCTGCATTAATGGAATCCACTGAGATTATAAACTATAGACATACGGACTAAATTAGACATACGGTTCACAAAATGATGAGCCAATAATAGCATCCTCATTCATAAAAAAGGGAAAGCCGGCCAATAATGAGCTAGGGCCAGTGGAATTAGACGTTAAGGTGGACTAAAAATTTCGAAAACCTAATCTAGACAGAAAAGTTTTTTAAGTCGAAGAAGAGATGTGAAAGTACAAAAATGCAAAACATGCTATAAGAGGATTCGAGTAATGCTCAGAAGTCATAACCTCTCCAGCATTACTCGAAAAAGCCTCGAATTGGTAGAGTTATGTTCTCTGAAAAAAAAAAAAAATCCAATTCTCAACACCACAACTTAAAAATATTTAAAAAGGTGTTTGAATTTTTTTTTTCTTTCTTTTTTCTTGTTTTTTATTAGTTTGAGAAGTTGTATACCAAAAAAGTTTTTTTATTTAAAAAATTTAAAAAAACAATCAAAACATGAGTTTTTAGAGAAGAAAAAAAAAAATTTAAGTTCAATTCTCAAATAAGATACCAACAAACTCTAAATTTTTCAAGTGTCAAAACAATCTAAGCATTCCATTTTTCCTAAAAGTATATCAAGTAACCTCACAATAAACTAATAATAATATAGTTAATATTCGCTAAATAACCATCCAAACTTTTAATCTAACTACCCCCATACATATCCACTTAAACTTGCAAGAAGCCAAAGACTAACCATTTAGGTCATATTTGTGTATCGTCAAAAATCATAAAGTATGCCTAACGGTGGCTTTTGGACTGCTACACAGAAACCAACATGTATCCATTCAAACTTTCCAAGGAAACGTGATGTGTTGCAATTTTTCTTAGAGAAAAAACAAAAAGGATCAATCGTTACGGTTATTCGGTCTGAAGGTCTTTGACCAAAAAAAAAATAAAAAATTCGGTGTGAAGGTCGGCAAAGTCTTTTCCCTAAACATCCTTGCAACAGAGAAAATCAAAACAAAAGGATCAATAGTTTTATGGTTATTCGGTGTGAAGGTCGGCAAAGTCTTTTTCTTAAACATCCTTGCAACAGAGAAAATCAAAACAAAAGGATCAATAGTTTTATGGTTATTGCTCGGCAAAGTCCTTTTTTTAAACATCCAAGTAGCTTGGTACCCAGAATCAAATATATATGTACATTATAACGATACGAACAACAATCACAATTTAGTGATCAATACTAATCCAACTTGCAATAAGAACAAGATGGCCTAGATTTATTTAATACGACATTTTACTTATATTAAAACTAATTTTTATTAGGAAACTTTAACAAAAAACTCCGGTATTGTTCACTTTAACGAAAAACCACATTTTTACTCTAAAAAGTAAATCCTGGTACTATTCACTTACAACACATTTTTGTCATTTTCGTTAAAACTCAAAATTTTTCATTAGTTTTCATTTTTTATAAAGTAGCTGACAAAGAAATGAGTAGTATAAGTGGTACCAAAATTTGGAGTGTAGAAAAATATGGTTTGACAAGTAACTCTAAAGTGGGACAGATGATTGCATATGCTCTTTTCACACTTTACATATTGTTCTGATGATAGATGATTGACTAACAATCATATGTACTTCAAAATTTATATGATTTTTTCATATAACTAACGTAACATCATGCACCAGTAGTGTAAAACCAACATTAGATTGGTAGAAAACCAGTTAATGAAATGAGAAAAGAAGTTGAATATTAAGACCAAGTATTGACTCACCGGCAATGATAAGAAGAATGTTGATGTCATGAAACCGGAAATTCCGAATAGACGCAAAACCTTTCGAAGCAATGGGGAAAATGCCAACGGCAACCGCTCCAAGAGCCAACCATCCTAATGGCCGATATACATACTTGAGAAATGATAGAACCAGTAACACGCCACTACCAATTGCATATGGACTTGGCCACGTTTTCTTGTAACTGTCCCCTGCCCCATACACTCTCACATTTGCTTCTAGCCTTCCTTGGTTTAGTGCCTTGACTGTCCATGAAATAACAGATCGTAGGATTGTGAATCTAGACGACACATTTGGGTAAATCAACTAACAGTACTAGATTATACAGTACTAAGAAATTCATGCTTACGCAAGATACTTTTTTTTTTTTTTGGTAAACGAAGAAACATATTATGTACTCTTTTTAATTTATCAAGATCAAAAGAGCATTTTCCTCA
This sequence comes from Malus domestica, assembly GCF_042453785.1. Classification (NCBI taxonomy): domain Eukaryota; kingdom Viridiplantae; phylum Streptophyta; class Magnoliopsida; order Rosales; family Rosaceae; genus Malus; species Malus domestica. Next base: position 25,464,003 of record NC_091673.1, read on the forward strand.
AGGAAAAACAAATTTGTTTCTGTTGCCCTATCAGTTTTCCGATATACATTCATGTGAGTTTGCTGTCGTATTGATTTCTTTCAATTTTCAACGTTTCTAAATGTTATCTGATGGGGCAAAACAAAAGAATTTTATCCTTACAAGTAGGCCTGGCAATTTCTGGCACGACCCGATAATCCGACACGACACGACACGAAATTAACAGATGTTCGGGTCGACACGATAACGAAACGGGTCGTTATCGGGTAACCCGATAAGCACCTGTTAAGATAACGGATTGTTTCGGGTATACACGTGGGTAACACGATACACGATAAACAGAATATTAATTTAATAATTTTATAACCCTAAAAAAAATACTATAATTACTATATATATTAATTTAACAATTTTATACGCCTAAAAACTATAATAATTATATATATATATATATTAAATTAACTATAATAATTATATATACTATAATAATTATACCCCCAAAATATTAACTATAATAGTTATATATATATATATATTAAATTTTAAATTAAATTTTATACCCCTAAAAACTATAATAATTATACATACAAAATAAATAGATTTAAATCTACTTAATAAATAAATAAATACACACACACACACACACCATTGAACTTCATGGGATACGAATTATACGAAACTAATTTCAATGATTCAACCGTCAAACTTGTTTGTATATGCTTCGAGATCACATCAGCAAAAAATTACAAAAAACAAACATTCATAGATCAAGTAATGAGACAAAACTTTTCGACGGTTATAAACGAAAAATCACGATTTAACGGTTATTTTAACTCCGATTTTGATGATTTTTTACAGCTACACTCCTTGACCCTATATGAATACAATGAATGAATTCGATCTTCAATTTAAAATATTTACACTAGTGGATACCACAAAATCTTATGTTATACTTGATGAAAGTATGAATAAACTCTTAAGTGTTAGTGAATCTATTGTTTTGATGGGATACGCATTCTACAAAACTAGTTTCAATGATCCAACCGTCAAACATGTTTGTATATACTTCGAGATTGCATACGCCAAAAATTGCAAAAAACAAACATTCAGAGATCAAGTAACGAGACAAAACCTTTCGACGGTTATACACGAAAAATCACGATTTAACGGTTATTTTAACTTCAATTTTGATAATTTTTTACATCTACACTCCTTGACCCTATATGAATACAATGAATGAATTCGATCTTCAATTTCAAATATTTACACTAGTGGATACCACAAAATCTTATGTTATACTTAATGAAAATATTAATAAACTCTTTAAGTGTTAGTGAATATATTGTTTTGATGAGATACGCATTTTGCGAAACTAATTTCAACGATCCAACCGTCAAACTTGTTTGTATATGCTTCGAGATTGCATATGCCAAAAATTGCAAAAAACAAACATTCAGAGATCAAGTAATGAGACAAAACTTTTCGACGGTTATAAACGAAAAATCACGATTTAACGGTTATTTTAACTCCGATTTTGATGATTTTTTACAGCTACACTCCTTGACCCTATATAAATACAGTGAATGAATTCGATTTTCAATTTAAAATATTTACACTAGTGGATACCATAAAATCTTATGTTATACTTGATGAAAGTGTGAATAAAATTTTTAAGTGTTAGTGAATCTATTGTTTTGATGGGATACGCATTCTACGAAACTAGTTTCGACGATCCAACCGTCAAACATGTTTGTATATACTTCGAGATTGCATATGCCAAACATTGCAAAAAACAAACATTCAGAGATCAAGTAACGAGACAAAACTTTTCGACGGTTATAAACGAAAAATCATGATTTAACGGTTATTTTAACTCCGATTTTGATGATTTTTTACAGCTACACTCCTTGACCCTATATGAATACAATGAATGAATTCGATCTTCAATTTAAAATATTTACATTAGTGGATTCCACAAAATCTTATGTTATACTTAATGAAAGTAAGAATAAACTCTTAAGTGTTAGTGAATCTATTGTTTTGATGAGATACGCATTCTACGAACTAGTTTCAACGATCTAACCGTCATACTTGTTTGTACGCCAAAAAATTGCAAAAAAAAACATTTAAAGATTAAGTAACGGGACAAAACTTTTCGACGGTTATAAACGAAAAATCACAATTTAACGGTTATTTTAACTCCGATTTTGATGATTTTTTACAACTACACTCCTTGACCCTATATGAATACAATGAATGAATTCGATCTTCAATTTAAAATATTTACACTAGTGGATACTACAAAATCTTATGTTATACTTAATGAAAGTACGAATAAACACTCTAGTGGGTCACTTTCATTAAGTTTTGAGTTCCATTGGCAAGGTTTAAACTTTGGAGAAAGGCTTCACAACCTTGAAAACAAAAACGGTTTCATTTGTCATATCCTTGCACATTTAATATTTGTAATAGATTAGTAGTGTATGGATGTATTTTTTATGAGGCTCTTATTTTCGAGTGTAGATGTAGTCCTTAAACGACAAATGTGTTTTAATGTTTTGAAGTATTATTTATGTGACAATGTGTGGTATGTGCAAATTTAAGAAAAAAAAAATATTTTTCTTAACGGGTCATAACGGGTCGGGTCACTTTACCCGTAAAGTGACCCGACCTGTTAAGGACCCGTTATGATAACAGGTGTGACACGACATGATCCGTTAAGATAACAGGTGTTACACGAAAACGACACGAACATGACTGACACGACCCGTTTGCCAGGCCTACTTACAAGTAATGACGGAAATAGAAAAACTTTTGCACTTTTATTAAGGTAAAAGAGTAGGTGAGAGACCGGCACATTGCAGTGAGCATATTTTATTTTATTTTTGAATAATAATTTTGAATTTTTTTATTTTATGAAAATGAATAACCGTGACTTCTCATAAGTTGTTCATTTTTTAAAGAAACAAAAAAGTCTCAAAATTCACACCAAATGGGTGAAATATTATCTAGTATTATATAGTGATCACAAGAAAACTAAGGTGAGACGTACAACGAATTAGCCACAACTGAAAGCTATTATTAAGTATATTATACATAGTAAATTGTGAAACCAAAGTAACGTTCAAAAAAGTTGAAAAAAAAAAAAGATAAACAAACAAACAAACAGTGAAAAAAGTTACGTAGAACGAGTTCGTAAGATTTTTCCAACAAACCCATCATAAAAAATTGCAGAAAGCAACTAGAAAATGGGAAATTATTTGAAATTCTTTTATTTTGTATAAGGATATCGTAGTGGGTGATGAAAAGGAAAGCAAAGTTATACGTGAAAGTTGGGTAAAGCAAACATATAAAGCATGCTCATTTCTATCTTTTTGGTTCATGATTGTGCACGATATGCCGATTAATAATTCTCCCACAACAGAAAAAGTACACGTCCACCTACTGGTATCGTTCTTTGTGTTTTTCTTTTTTCCCAAAACTATTTGCTTTCTGTTGTGCAAGTGTTACCAAAAAATTTAGCACAAATATTAGAGAATTAAGGGAAAATACTAATATTAACTGGTGTAAAATTATTTAAGAGAATATATTACCGATTTGAAGCTGGGAAATGAGAAGGGTATCATGGACAACAATGACAGTTCTGGAAGGCACAATCACTGAAACCTCTTTCACACCTGCAAGAGGCTTGAGGATATTCTCTATCAGAGGAACTTCTGATGAGCAGCACAACCCCAACACATCAAAGTAGCTCTTCTGAAACTTTATGGCTGCTGGCTTTTCTTTGCCCTGGGCAGAAGCCATCCTGCTTAATTATCTCTCAACTTCTGAAAATACACAGGACACAGGAAAAATTATTAATTTTCTGTTGGTTTACAAACTTTGTGTCTGATTTGTGAAGAGTAGAGTTATGAAAATTATTTGGTCAGAAGTTCGTGTGTGTGTGTGTGATGCAGGTGTACCGAGGGTCTTGAGGAGACGAAGAATAGGAAATGTGGGAATTATTCAACTAGGGGCAACTCAGCTCTGTCGTCAATACTAATCATGAATTCACTCGACATGACCAAGTCAAACGCTTAAAGAAAATCACCTTGTAGGTAACGGGGAGCTCTGGGGATTCTTCAAGCTCAATTCAGACAAAGAGAGATAGAGTAATAGGGTCTGAAAGCTTTAAGTAGATGAAGTTGTGAGAACTATATATATATAAGAAGGGAAGGATTATAACTTATAGAGGGACATGTTCATAAAGAATATTTTAAATTAATGAAGTAATCTCCTAACAAAACAACTTTCTTTGGTTGGAATAATTGGTTCACGTTTCTCTTGTTGATGAGACACAAAGAGTGGAGAATCAGATGGAGGGAAAAAGAATGGAATCCACATGTGAATCCACATCAATGCTTGTTTTATAGCATCTGTGCTTAAACTGATGAGATTTTAATTTTTTTTTGGAAAAATTAGTATCCGGTCCCTAGTTTTTACTGTTCATTGACTAAGACCTTATTAGTTCTCAAATTTTGATTCAAGTCCCTAGCATTAATGTGATAATGAATTTACATGTTTATTATATAATTTTTTTAATATAAAAATTAGTAATTAATTTAGGGTTTAATACTCACACCTCTATTAAACTTCTAATTAATTTTCAATTCAAACATTTCCAAAATAATAAAAAATTAAATTAAATTAAAAAAAAAGATTCTCAATTTTTTAATCTTAAATGTACCCATTCATATAATTTTTCAATTTTTTTAATCTTAAATGTACCCATTCTCAAATATATCAATTTATTATATGTAAAATGTACCCTTTTTTTAATATAAAATCCATTCAAATTTTTTAATCCATGTTTAAACTTATATGGGTACATTCTTTTTCGTTGATTTGAGAATGTATCCATGTTTTGGTACAATAACTTTTTTTGTTAATTTTGGTTAATGTACCCATACATATATGTATACACACACACACACACACACACACACAATATAATAGAGAGTATAATTTATATTTTATTATTTTTAATCCCATAAATTATGGGTTTTATTTAAAATCTCATTAATATAAACAATTACAAATTTCAATTTTTAATTTTGAAGTAAAAAAATATAGTAACTTACATTATTACATTAATGTCAGGGACCTCAATCCAAAACTAAAAACTAACAAGGTTTCAATTAAAGAATATTGATAGCTAAGGACCGCATCCAAAGTGTCCCTTTTTTTTTTTCTTTTTAATCTACGTTAGTTTACATTTTCACCAATCTTTTTTACATTTTTCCAACCCTCCTTCCTTTGCTATCCTTCCTTTCCAACTTTTACTTTTTCGTTTAAGCCTTTGAGGTCGAGGAGAAGGATTTCCACTCTTTTTGCCATTACACTTTCGTACTTGTATTCGTCTCTTAATTATTTACCGTAGCGCCAAGGGGGCTGATGTGTGAACACTAGATGGCCATTCCAACTGATTTAGCAAGTACACCCTCAACGGCGAGTAATGAATGTAGTGAGCCAAACAAAAAGACATGGATGTGTTATGAATAGAATTATCAATTAGAAATGTGATTTTGTACACTTAAAATAAAATTCTAATAGGATATGAAGATCCAATTCTCAAAGGTTTGAATTACTTGTAAGACCAAAAAAAGAAAAAAAAACAAAACTCATCAGGATTAGTATAAATAAAGTTACAAGGCCAACAAGTGAGGTCACAACTCTCATACACATGAGCCATTCTCTCTTAGCCGTCCCCTCTCTTTCACAACACGTTATCAGCACAACGTGTCTTTACGAGAAAGAGAAGGTCTTGGAAGAAAACCCTGCGAAACCTTTTCACCATGTTCATCAACATCCAAGTAATCTTAAACCATAATCTATTTGGTTTCAATTTAATTTATCCCATGAATACTATCATTATTGTTCTGTGTAATATTGTTGACCCTAAAAACTACCAAGCCTACGTGGCGCGCAGGCCGAGTAATCTATGAGCTAACTACGTCCTTCAATTGTGTGCGGGGCGTGCCAACTCGTCGGCCGAGCTCGGCCGAGGAGTAAAATTTGTTGATGTTGCTTTGAGTGCGTTGTTGACTTCTTGATCTTGCGACTGCGGCCGAGGAAGGAACACGTCTCGGCCTTCGGGTTCTAGAGCCTGAAGACAAGACTGCTAGTTCTGCGAAGTTCAATATCAAATTCGGCTTTCAATGTGCCGAATGTAATAATTTGTAACATCCCACTTCGCCGAAAAGGCTAATGAGATGACCTCGACCAACAAGGATTTGGAAATCCTTCTGGACCGAGACTTGGATAGATAACCAGTCACCCTCGACGCAGTGCTATCTATGTCAACTGAAGATGCTGCGAGACTGGCTGGTTCTACGGTGACAGTGCTATCTATGCCGACTGAAGATATCATCGGTTGCCTTCACAATGCTGTTTATCCAAATTGAAGGTGTGTCGGCAAAAAAAGAAAAGGAAAAAGTCTCAAGGTTGTTGAGAGAATTTGCGCAGGGCAGTTATGTGTTGAATTGGAGGTCATTCTTCCGTTGCACCGAGTCTTGTATTTATAAGGTTGGATATCTGCTTGGCACGACTTGATGGTGTTTGTAGAGTCCAATTAATAAGCTAACAATAAGGAACATCATCCTGTATTCAAACTTTATCTCAAGTTCTGCGTCATATCTCTCAATTTCTTAAAAATAATGTTGAAAACTTCAGAACTGTAAAACCTTCCACGTGATTAAAGCTTCAAAGCTTTCCTGGAGACTCATGCACTAATGAAATCGCATCATCCTTTGACTATTCATTCTCATCATTATTTTCCTTATTATCTTATCTGACAAACATTCAATTTGCATGCAAATTGTTGTTTTGATCAGATAGAAAAACAAAAGGAATATTCTTTCATCTTCAAAACTCATCTAATCACACCACTTCGCCATTCCTTATCTTTCGGTATTCATCAGATACCATCAGTATCGAGATAACATGCATGCATGGTTTGGTTCCGAGCAAATTCGGCTCTTATCCACCTTTGCCATCTTTATCTCCATTCCCAACTGCTAATTATCTTTACGCATGGAAAATAGTCTCTTAACTTGCCACGTTAGCTTTCAAACTAGTCATATTCGAACTAGAATTGCCTTTCTTTGCTTCCACAAATATATTTCATAAGATAATTACTATGAAAATCCAATAGTAATATCTAGAAAAATATGAAATCCAATGGTCTAGAAACTATTTATTTAACGGTCTCGATTGCTTGGGCCGATAGTGTAAAATCGGGTCCAAACAAATATGCATGTCATATCAATTTTGATGAATATGGGTGGGTATATAAAAAAAGAATAAAAAATTAAGGGATTTCAAAACCCTAAATCATAGAAGTCACGGCTTGAAGCCGTACCAGCGTCTGAGCTGCCAAGCTGCTCCAGTCGTTTAAATGGTTACACGCTATGTCGTTTGACATGTCTTCTTCTTCTTCCCAAAACTTGGTCGTCACCGCTCTGCCTCGTTGAGTCGTGAGGGATGTGATCCTATGCCACCTCCTATGACTTTTGCTGCTAATGATGATGATGACATCCATCTCCAACGTCTTTTGTCATCGAGGTTGTGATGGGGAATTACTCTGTAGACAACATATGGAGCAAAAAATAATTAGGAAAATTATGAAGATAATAAGTGAACTTTTGGGTAAACAAGACAAAATTACCCTCGAAGCACACCGGGATTCCCATTCGCATGCAACGGACAATAATGGTTCAATCAAGGAAGAGTCAAAGGTGACCAAAATGGTATTTATTCAAATCTCTCTCATCACTCCTCATCAAATCCTTATTCAAAAGGTAACTCCCAAATTTCCTATTTAATTTAGGATTAATTGCCATGTTTATTGCAAGATATTATTTCTTGCAATTATTCCCCCAATTACACCATATATGGCCGGCCACTATTCTCCAAATAGGGCTTACTACTCCCCTATAAATAGCTTATTATTCCACTAAAAAGCTAAGCCATTTGCTACCCACAAACTCCTAAATCTTAGGTGTTATTATTTTGCAGGTACATATTCGTCAAAGGAGAATACGATGGAAATTTGCATCCATAAATTGGTGCTTTTATTGAGAGTTTGATTCACATGCTCGAAGAAGACTCTCGCATTCAAAGTTTCTCATTTCTTGTTCATTCGCAGATTTTTCATACGTTCTTATTCCTAGATTTTTTTTTATAATAAAGTTCTTTGAATAAATGTAAAAGAAAAGTACAAGGACTAGAAATTCGGAAACCATAACGAATTGAACTTCCTATGTTCAAGGATTTGGACTAAGTGGTGGAGATCGAGTCATAGCCCCACCACGACGATCCACGAGGCTTAACGCAAAAAGACCGGCACTACCCCCACAGGGCACTACCGCCGCAGCCTATGGCGAGCCCACTACCCATGGTGAGCATACCACCTTACAACAGCAGACTCAGGTTCGTGCTATAAGGCAGCCAGCCCAGCGCGAAGCAGCCCACATCTAGCAAGCCCACGACGCTACAATGGCAGTTGAGGCCCAGGTAGTTATAGTAAGTGGAGCAACCTAACACTCGCGGGCCTAAGGCTAGCGTGAGCTCAGCATGCTCCAAAGCTGAGCCCAAGACCCGCAGGCCCAAGGCGCAACGCAGGCCTGGGGCCCACTAAGGGGACCCCAACGCCCACATGTTTTAGCAGCCCAACCCGCACCCACGATCCGACCCGTGTAGGCAATCCGACCTGCTTTTGCGGTCCAACCCACAGTCCAACCTATTTTTATGGTCCATTGGTGATCCTAACCAGCCTAAGACTGGTTCAACTATCCCAGCTTCAGGTTTCTAGACCGACAATTGAATCAGGGTATTTTCACCCTATTTTTCCCCATATTTGACATATCCTAACTTAAATTTCATGCTCGGAGTCCATGACACTTCCACCGCTCAAGAAGACGCATATTGTCCAAGCTCTTCCAACACAAATGGTGAACAACACTTGTCCCAACAAGTCATAGAGTTGACAAGCGCCATCGCGCAGTAGACGACCTTGGTGAATTAGCTCTTACGGCATATTGAGATGCAGCGTGCCCTAGACGAGGTGTCCCAAATTAAGACAAGGGCAGACGACGAGCCTCTCTAACAGCGTCCCAGCAAGCAACCACTCGACCAGCCACGAATTGAGCATTCTTGCAATGTACACTTCCAATTGGGCCCCCGAGATAACGTATACTCTTGTCTTTGTGCACGGAGGAGCGTGCACTATCGGTTAGGCCCATGGACGAGTATACATTCACGGTTGGGGGCACACTCTGATAACCAACATGAGTAACCTTAAAAGAAAAGTGTTCATTTATGGCTAAGCCTGCAATGAGCCTCCTCCACCTCACATCGAAGCAGGCAGCATGACGAATGGAGAGAAGCGGTCACTCAATCCAGCTCAAGTTCAAACGACAGCCTATGAGTAATTCGCTCGCCTGTTAAGAAAGTACCACATGCACTGCAGCAGCGACATAGACGAGCCGAACACATAGAAGAGCAGCCTAGACTAGCAGGTCATGACCAAGGTAGCTTAGACTAGCAGTGGAGAGCTCCGTTACCCCAGCAAAGGCAAATTCAGGAAGAAATAGAAAGGCTCTTGACCTAACGATTACGCGATTTCCAGCGCAACGAAGTTAATGACAAGGGGTTCCGAAGAGACATAACCAACATAAGTAGGTCACCTTTCACAGATGAGATCGAGCAGGCAGAGCCTCCACGTAAGTTCAGCATGCCATATTTCACATTCATCAAAGGAGATAGAGACTCGGGGAAGCACCTAAAGCATTACCGTAGCGCAATGATCCTTTATCGGAACAACGACGCCCTCATGTGCAAGATATTCACCACCACCTTACAAGGTGAGGTGTAAGATTGGTTTCACACCCTGCCGCCACAATCCATCTGGTATTTCAATGAGATGTTTTTGGTTTTCACCAAGGAATATTCATCATACCGTTAGATCAAGAAGATGTTCGACCAAATGTTCAACATTAAGAAGAACCCAAAAGAGTTGCTATACGACTATGTGAAGAGGTTCGAAGCAGAAAAGGAAAATATAGTCGGTTGCAAAGACTCGATAGCTAGTGCAGCTTTGCAAAAAGGACTCCCAGCAGACCATTTGCTATTCGAAGAATTGATCATGAAAGAAGATTAACTCTGGCTCAAAAATTTGCTCTAGCAAAGAAACATGAACTTTAGGACGAGGCTCGATGACCAAACAAGGCACCCGAGCAGCCTCGAAAAAAATCGGTCGTAGCTCAAAAGAAGGAGGACGAGAAGCAGTATAACAAAAAAGTAGGCAGGAGGCCAAGCGCATGGATTGATCCCTGACGCCCAAGAACTACTCTAAGTTTTGAATCCTGATCCACCAAATCCTTCACGACATCAAGGGTGAATTGTGGTTCAAGCTATTGAAATGATCTAAGGGAGATACCTTCAAGTTGGACCATACTAAGTACTGAGCATTCCATCGAGGTCTCGGTCATACAACCGATGATTGCTGTACTTGGAGGAACTACCCAGAGAAGCAGGTGAAAGAAGGCAAAGGTCAATACATACCTAGACAAGCCAGCTACGTAGCCTAGAAAGAATGTAGATAGTGATGAAGAACCGCCAAGCAAGCCAATTCGGATCAATGGCATTTTCGCCGAGTCCGAGCACTTGGGGGCCACTAATAACTCCAAGAAGAGAAATATCTAGCAAGCTCTATTAGTCTCTCAGGTCCAGGGAATCAACACCTAAACTGGACCCATCATTGGCTTCATCGAACAGGATGTCGAAGACGTCGACTTCCTACATGATGACGCACTAGTGGTATCTGTCCAACTAGCCCACGCTATAGTTGACATAATGATGGTTGACAACAGAAGTGCAATCGACCTAGTTTAGCTTTCAATAATTTAGAAGATGGGTATGGAAAACACAATCATACGCTGAGCGGAGGTATTCACTGGATTCAACGGACACACTTTGATTGCCATCGACAACATTATACTTGACGTGAGAACATCATTAGTTGTCTCAAAGAAGATGTACATGATAATAAGAGACCCGTCTCTATACAATGGGATTCCGATAATAAGAGACCCGTCTCTATACAATGGGATTCTAAGGCAACTTTGGCTGATAAAGCTGGATTCCGTAACCTCCGTCAAGTATCAAAAAATTTGATTCCGTATCCCGGGAGAAGGAGTTGGAGAAATTAAGTTTGACCAGGCCACATCTTGATGATGCACTGTGCAAGTACTGAAGAAGTTAAAGAAAAAGACCTTTACCTTCATAGAGGTCACTGAGGTCCAAAAGGATGACGAAGCTACGAACTAACAATTATAGCAGACGGATTAAGAAGATGATGTCTAAATCAACACGCCAGCAGATGAGATGAGATTGAAACTTGAAGAGGATCCGAGCACATCATTCTTGATCCCCCGCAGCCAGAGAAGACTGTTAAGATCGGCTCACGACTGAGCTCAAAGGAAAAAATGGAACTCACAGCTTTCCTTAGGGAAAATCATGGCATCTTTGCATGGTCACCTTTCAACATGCCCGACATCGATCCCAAGATAGCTTGCCACAAGTTGTACGTCGACCCCGCTACCAAACCAGTGATCCAAAAGATAAGACATTTCACACCCAAACGAGTGGTAATCATTGAAGCAGAAATCGACAAACTACTAGATGTCGGATTCATAGAAGAGGTAGCACACTCAGCATGGCTTGCCAATGTTGTGCTAGTAATGAAGAAAGAGATGGGTAAATAGATGGTTTACGTAGACTACACCGACCTCAACAAAGCATGCCCGAAAAATCCTTATCCAATTCCCCGAATCAATCTATTAATACATTCAACTTGCGAGAACCAGTTACTTAGTTTCTTGGATGCATACTCTGGCTACAACCAAATAGCCATGCACGAGCCCAACAAGGAGAAAAATGCTCATAATTGAGCGAGGCACCTCAAGGTCATGCCTTTTGGCCTCAAGAACGTGGGAGCTACTTACCAACAACTGGTAAACATGATATTCAAGAAGCAGATTAGAGTAACCATGGGGGTCTACGTCAACGATATCATGATGAAGGGCAAGCAACGATCAGACCACATCAAGAACTTTATAGAAACTTTCGGTATTTCCTAAAAAGTATAAGATGAAGCTCAATCTCGCCAAATGCACATTCGAAGTATCTTCAGGCAGATTCTTAGGGCATCTGGTTACCCAACGAGGAATCGAAGCACATCCCAAGAAGATCTGAGTAATCCAAGAGATAAGGTCTCTAGCTACTTTGAAGGAGATCTAAAGCTTGATCGGATAAACACCCCCGCTTAACCACTTCTTCTTGTGGTCCACCGATCGATGCAAGCCTTTTTTCAAAGTAATAAAAAAGGCACAGTGAGGTAAATGGGATGATGAGTACGAAACAACTTTCCAAAACCTAAAGAAGTCTCTCACATCACCTTCTTTATTATCCAAGTTGAAAGCAGCGGAGGACTTATACATCTACTTGGCAGTTTCAGAAGTAGCAGTGAGCTCTGCCCTCACACGAGAAGAGCTGGGGGCCCAACTGCTTGTGTTTTACACTTCTAAAGTTCTTCTCAATGCGAAAACTAGATATCTGAAGATCAAGAAATTGATTTTGGCGCTAGTTGTTGTGACTCGAAAGCTCATACTATATTTTCAAGCTCATACAGTCATCGTCATGACTTAGTATCCTTTACGATCAATCCTACATGGTCCAGACGCTTCTTAATGAGTAATGAAATAGACATTGGAACATGGCTAATATAGCTTAATTTACCGATCCCGCACAACTATAAAGGCCCAAGCCTTGGCGGACTTCATAGCATAATTCACGCTTAGCCTAGACAACGCAATAGAGTCGCCCAATGACACCCTAAAGGCAACCGAGCATGCCCTAGCAATGCTTGCCTCACTTGATAGAGACTTCTGGCATTTGCACGTCGACGACACATTCAACGACAAGGGCTCAGGAGCAGGCGTGGTCCTTATCACCCAGACGGTTCGATGCTCGAGCAGGCAATAACTCCAGGCTTTAAAGCATCTAACAATGAAGCAGAGTACGAAGCCCTACTAGCAGGCATTTGAATGGAAAAACACTTGGCGATGAAAAACTTGCAATTCATTTCGATTCTCAGCGAATCACCAACCAAATTACTGGGGAATACACCAAAAAGCATCTAAAAATGGCGCAATACCTAAAAAAGGTACAAAAGCAGCTTGAGGCGTTTCAGACTTGCACCCTTACTCAAGTTTCGTAGGTAGACAACGCCCACGTAAACGCTCAAGCTGGCTTAAGCTCTACCTTCGACCATCAACTCAAAAGCTCTATTTCGGTATAGTATCTGAACAAACCAAGCATAGAGGCAAAGCCAGTAGCCGAGGTGTCACATGTTAGTACAACTTTAAATTGGCAAGATTCCATTATAGACTACCTGGTCAATGGCACACTCCCCACAGAGAGATTAGAGTCTAGAAAACTCTAAACGAAGGTAGCATGCTACTACAAGTGGAACGACATTCTCATTTAAAGATCCTACATTAGGCCATATCTCCACTGCTTAGCGTCTCCTAACGACCTAAAGGTTCTAAGTTTAATCCACGAAGGCGTTTGTGGAAATCACTCTGGAGGCTGATCCTTAGCACATAAAGCTTTTAACGCATGTTACTACTGGCCTACTATGCATCAAGATGCTAAGGAATTAATACAAAAGTGCGATCACCGCCAACATTACAAACCAATACCAATACTACCTGCCAGCGAGCTATACCCACAGACGAGTCCTTGGTTGTTCATGCAATGGGCAATCGACCTGGTAAGGCCAATGGCATCCGCTACTGGGGGCAAAGGCATGATGATCGTGAAAATTGATTACTTCACCAAATGGGTGGAAGTAGAGCCCATAACAACCACAACTCAGTCGAACATAAAGTGCTTCATATGGAGGAACATCATTTGTCGATTTGGCATCCATCAATTTATCGTCATAAAGTAATACATGTCTACACCGAGGTATCCTTAAGGTAATGGGCAGGCTGAAGGATCTCATAAGACGATTCTTGACTGCCTGAAGAAATCACTCTTAGACAAGAAGGGAAAATGGCCAGATGAACTTTCTAAATGTCTATGGATGTATCGCATAACCAACAACGAGCAATCAGTGAGACTCCTTTCTTTTTGGCATTTGGTTCAAAAGCCATCATTCCTCCCAACTTCATCATGCCAAGTATCAACACTCTACTGCCAAGCATCGAGCATGACATAAAGAAGATGGCCATAAACTTAGATCTGGTACAGAAGGAACGCGAGAAGGTCATCACCCGCATCACAGCCTACCAGCAACAACTTTTCTCTAGCTACAACAAAAGGCCAAGATCTGGCAGTTCCAGCCCATAGATCTAGTCCTAAGAAAAGCCTTCATCACTGCCCATAGAGAAGGCTAAAAAAAGATGGATCCCATATGGGAAAGTTAGTACAAAATCAGTAGAATATGTGGCAAGGGTAGCTACACCTTCACCACCATGAATAAAAAAGAGATCGAAAAATAGTGGAACACCTACAAACTAAGAAAGTACCATCTGTGACCTTCCGCTACATTAAGGCCCGATGACTCAACCAGCTCGACGAGCACCACATTGCAAGCCGAGGACTATCCAGTTGTTATGCAGTTCCTATCTTACAACTAAGTTTTCATTCTTTTCACTCGTTTTCAATAAGGAATTCAAAAGTAATTTACAACTTAGCTCGGCTGTATGCTTACAACATCTGATCACTTCTGCACTTTAAAATAAGATTGCGCCATTTTTAGGGACTTATCGTAGGAATCGCACCCTCTTGGGGACCAGCCATGCATTCTAGTGCGAGAGGGTAAACCAATTTCCCGATACCCATATGGGTTAGCTATCCGATGAGAGAGGATAAACTATACACTTCAAATATCTAGACGTGGATGAGTTGGGCTGCCCTGGTGTAACTAGGTACACATTGGCTTGCGCTGGGATTCCTAGAAGTAGCCACAATGGTCTTTTTTGAGGCTTAGCTAATTGAAGGATTTTTTGTCTCTTGGCCAAATTCGTAGGGAACCGGGCCTTAGAAATGGAGGAGGCACATTACACAGTATGCCTATGGACGGTTGCCTTGGAACCCTAAAGCTTATATTGAGTGCACTAAGGTAGTCTACAGCTTCCATAAGACTGCCTATGACTTGCCTTTCAAGCAGTAAGCCACGCTAAACTTATACAACTTCACATTTTTGTGAAAGGTTAAACAGTTAGCTTGCATATACGAAGCTCTATCCACTGCCAACATGCGACACAGTCAATAAGCTTCATCTTTGCCAAGCGTGGAATGATCGTTCAATTTTACACTAATTCCTAAAGTATTGTGATACTTGCTACGCAACCTACATAATTGGTTACATAAAGAGCAAATAGTTTTCTAGGACCTTTGCCTACGAAATTCCATTCAACCTCATACTTTTGATACAAAAGGTTAGTGAATTTCATGTCCCATAAATCTTTAGTATGTTGTGATGTAGGCCACATAGCTCAAAGGATTGAAGAAAGCCAAAGTTAACAGCCAAATGGTCACGCAGACTCGTCTACTTCTATAAGTAAGGCGTCTGGCTGCCGACCCTACAGCTAACAACTTTGCAAATGTTTACATCAAAACCTATGACTATATAGGCTGTGTGGGCCTATCTGTTTATAGAAAAGCAGCACGTCTGCCGCTGGTCTAAAGGTCAAAGGTTGGGTGTAAACAAAAGAATCGAAGATGAAGAAAAGCGAAAGAAGCAAATTTATTAAATTTTCTAGCAACATTGATAGACAAATAACAAAGGCAGTTGGAGTTCAAGAAAAGAAAAAAGCAACAAGGAAAATAAAGAAAATGCTAAAAGGCTACCTAGAAGACTACTCTTCAACAGCTTGGACATCCCACGACTTGAGCAGCCGTCGCACTTTTAAGAGTGGCATCATCCAGCACTTCACCCCCAACTGCCACAACCTGTGCACCAACTTCTTCACCAATGGAAGCTTCAAAAGTAAAGGCAAACCAGTCTTACAGAGAAATAAAGAAGGTCTCAAAGTCTTTCTCAGCAAACTCAAATTCAGACGGCCTGACTCTGAACAAGCAAACCTTTTAGTCCAACCTTATCGCCTTTCAACTACTCGTTCTCCTCGAGCAGACCAACATGAACGTGTTGTAGCTCATCCACTTCCTTCTTTAGACTTTTGTTGATTTTCAACTCACATTAGAGTTCCAACACTTGAGGTTCAAGCTTATTAATGATTTTCTGGAAGTGGATCACTTGATTATAAGTAGTAATAAACTCTTCATCCTTTGCGTAAGTAGCAAAACGAAGCTCAGAAACAACATTCTCAAGATCTTGAATCTGAGGTATGTAACAACCAATCTCTTTCTCTGCACTTTCATACTTAACTTGGATCGTGTCAAGCCTAGTCTTCAAGTCAACGATCTTCTGGCGAATGGTCTCAAGTTGTAGAGAAGTGGGGGCAGAGATATTGGACCCCTTCAAAGCGATGAGTTCAAACTCTAACTCTTTGATCTTGTCGGTGGAAGAATAAGCCTCAGCTGCCATAGTCGTTGCCACCTTTTTTGCAGTCTTGGTATCCCCTTGGTCAATGAGCATAGACTCGGCAGCTAGAATCGCCATTTTCTGCATCATGGCAAGCAGAACAGTCCTCATATACTGGGTCGTATGCTTCTCAAAGGAAATCAGGTAAGCAACCCCTTTGACGCCAACAGATCAGGTTTCAAAAGTGCACAGATTTTAGCAGACTCTTTAGAAACAGGCTTGGTGGATTTCTCACAATTGCCCATACGAGCAGTCTATTCTTTCTCAGTAGGTGAATCAGTCATAGTAGCAAGAAGAGTAGGCATTGGCGTAATTTTAGCAAAAGAGTCCACCTTATCCCTCTTCATAGTAACAAGCCTCTCCAAAGATGAACCAGACTTAGCTCTCAATGAACATCTTGGTACATACATTGGCATTAGGGGCACGACGGAACCTCTACGTCGGGTAATCCTATCAACAATCATATTAGTTATCTTTGGCATATCAGGCGTCACAGGCTCAGATTTAGCGGCCTCATCTTTCTTCCCATTGGAAGAAGTCAAGTCAATCACAAACCTCTCGGCAGCAGGCGGACCCTCATAAGCTATGGAGGAAGCCTTTGATTTTTTCTTAATAAGCATATTTTGAGCAGGCAGGGAAGATCTCTTCTTTCCACCTTATTCATAGCAGGGTCCACGAAAGTGATTGGACGAGCCAATGCATCAACCTTGATTTGCTTTATCTCCTCTCTCGGGGACATCCCACTTTTCTCCCAGTGAAGAGGACTAAGCAACCAATGCCATTCAAGGTACTCAGTACAGATACCTAAACAACTTCCACCTTCTTCATATCTAGGGAAGTCTTGGGAGTCTAGCCAAATTTCTAATATGCATAGGAAAAGAAAGATAGTCAACAAATCAGAAAGCAACGTAGCAAAAACACTAAGCAGTCTACTTACTGGTGATGAAAATAGTCAAAATACGCAGCTCAGGGGAAGGATCAGATTTCCACTTTCCAGTTATCTCCAAATTTTCCTTGGCCTAGTCATGATCTCCCTTGCTCGAATGATCGAAGAGCCTATAGCGGGATCACAACTGCCCAACTCCATCAATATGGCCTATCTCAAAGAAGTACCATAATTTGTTGACGGTTAAATCTAAGTAAAAGAATTGGCTTAGATTGAGGAATCCCACCATCAAACGGACCGCATTTGGAGAACATTAAGTGGGGGCACACTTTATGGAGCAAAGCATTTCTTGGAAGAAATGCATCATGGGAAAAGTAAATCCTAACACGAAGTAGTAGGGGTGAAACTTGATAGCTCTCCAAGCCCCACTACATGGCTCACGGCTGCTACCCTCCTTGACTCGCTTCACACGTATCCCAGACAGAATGCATGACTATATGCTTCAAGGAAATCTCTGAACGAGTCATCGGTATTAATTTTGAAGTGAGCAGCTTTGAAGTAGCCCATTTTACTCAAAGTCTCACCTTGATGATACAATGGCAGAACACCATTGTCACTCTTGTGGCTTAAAGAAAGCATACTCAAAGAAATTCTACAAAGATACAAGAAAAAATCGTTAGACGGCTGCACAAAAAGAAAAAAGAGAAACAGTACACCAGGCCTTACAACACAAGAACCAACCAGCCATAAGCCTAAAACCGCAAGAGCCTACTAGCGATGCCAGACCGTACGGCCTAGTCCCTTTCCCTCTCGACCCAATCTGGCTAGAAAAAAGGGCAAGTGCCTCCGCGCTTCCCATTCTCTCTCTACACATGGGCTCGAGCCCAGCAAACTAGGAGGCGCACGCCTCCTTGACACCACCTCAGTTGGCCAGGCCCAAAGCCCAGCCCGCTATTCACATGGTTGGCCCATGTCAGGCTTAGCTTAGTGCCCTAGCGCTTAAATCAGCTCAGCTTAAGCCGAGCCACACCTGGCCTGGCCAGCCGCCGTCGCACCAACTCACTCACGACAGTAGCCATGTCATGGCTCTCCAAAACTTTTTTGACATATCCTCGACGCTCATTGAGCCAAATTTCAAGCCCCGAAGCTCCAAAAAATTAAGAAGACAAGGAAAATTCATTTTTTCTCACCTTGGTGCGGCATGAAGAAGAAAAAAGCAACGAAACACAGTCCCTTGCACAGGCAAGTGAAGAAGATTGCTAGGGAAGGGGGAACAAATATCCTCCAGCTTTCTCTTTCTTGTAGGGTAGAATAAATTGCTATCTGAAGTTGATTTAATCATCTACTTAAGGTAGACTTAAATACACTTTGGAAGTGATTTATTTCCCTTTCCTAGAAGGATTGAATTTCCAATTAAAGTGAGAATTTACATCAAAATAGGAAACAATCTTATGTTTCCTAAAGCAAGGGAAGATCTCTACACCTGTGCCCTTTCCCACGAGCAGCCAAATAGGTGTGAGGGCATTTGTGAAGCAAAAAATAATTAAGAAAATTATGGAGGTGACACGTGGACTTTTAGGTAAAAATGACAAAATTACCCTCGAGACACACCAGGATTCCCACGTGCATGCAACAGACAATAACGACTCAATCAAGGAAGTGTCAAAGGTGATCAAAATGGTATTTATTCAAATCCCATTCATCACTCCTCATCAAATCCTTATTTAAAAGGTAACTCCCAAATTTCCTATTATGCGAAATAATATCTGGCAATTATTCACCCAATTACACCATATATGGCTGGCCACTATTCGTCAAATAGGGTCCGCAACTCCCCTATATATAGCCATATTATCCCACTACAAAGCTAAGCCATTTGCTACCCACAAACTCCTAAACACATTCCTTTCATAATTCTAACTTTGGCATCGGAGATTCTTCAGCCAAAGCTGTTGGAAATATGCCCTGAAAGTCAATCTTTGGAAGAAACCTTTCAGGACAATGAATGGATGTATAGATGATTCTTGTACATCAAATGGCAAAGATACTAATTAGGACTATCTCAACACACGATATATGTCCTAAATAGTGAATCCATGGACAATGGATTGATGGAAGAAGTAATCTAATGATGTTAGACTACAGAGACCTTCTTCACATAACCATCATGTCCAAAAGGTTCCTGGTCATAGGATTGTCGGAGGGATACTGACAATGCATAGACCGGTACATACTATGTCCGCTTCAGTTGGAAGGATGGAAAGTCTCGTCCCATTCGTGTAGTGACACTAAGACAGGTATGTAGGTGCTAATTAAGGGAATGAGTTCACTGAACACAATCGAACGAGAGTACTTGCATGGAGGTCTACTCACATGTCAAGCAAGTAACTCTAATGGTTGGAATAATGTAAGTAGTCATTTGACCTGAGGCATCATAGTTGTCTTGTGGTTAGGTACTTGATCTTTGATTATGTCAAAGTCACTCCATCTGCGGGTGTCCACGGCATAGTTGAGGTTAAGCCACTTAGTCATAGAGGCAAGTGAATGCGCAACAAGGAATCTCTAATCCTCGTTAAGAGAGGATGAATACTCTAAGATATGATTCGGCAATCTTCGGCCGAAGTATCGAGCATAATAAAGGAAAGCGTTCCTATACGACTCAAATGAATCATATAAGAAGGAATAATCACATTGGGGGTTTGACATAATATATCCATACCCTAGTAATGTGATTGAGAGTATTGATCGAATTACATTGTAATTCCAATTGAATAGGTTCTCTGAACAAATTCTACATTAACTTGGGTAGCCATGATATATGGTTAGATGTCACTCATGACTTGTGAGTTCTTCTAGATGATTAAATGTAGTCGTCAAAGAAGAAGGTGAATTAAAAGTAAGTTTTAATTCACTAAGTGATTGGATTAAAAATAATCAATTGGATTGGTGCCAATCACCTCACTGCCTTGCTAATTAGAACCTAAAATGATTGTTCACCAATACACTCTTGTAGTGAGTAACTAATGGATGATGGAAATAATTAATTGGATTAATTAAGTGTTGTGATTAATTAGGATGTCTAAAGAAATCATAAAAGCGATAAAAGATCGTTTTGGGCTTAAAGAAAAGTTCGGGTCTAATTGGGCCCATTGGGCCTAAACCTATTGGGCTTTTATTCAAGCATATGATGACTTGAAATAATAAAAGCCCAAAGCCCAAACAACACTAAAGGGGCTGGCCAAAGGAGGGAGAGAGAGAGTCAAATGTTGACTTGTTTCTTTTTGTTTATAAAAGGAACTTTATAGCACAAAGTTTCATAAGGGTTTTTTGAAGTGTTAAAACAACAAAAGAGAAAAAGAAAATATCTCTCTCAACACTCAAAGGGCCGGCCACCAAAGGGGGGTTTAGCTAATCATCTTCTCACCCTTTTGGTTATTCCTTCATCCTTCTCACTACTCTAGTGGGTGAGGATCTTTAGAGGTCTTCAACTTTGGAGACTTAAGGAGAACCAAGGAGCACTCATTCTAACAAAGTGGAGGAGGCAAGGAGGGAGGCTAGGCTCAAGGAGTTCCAACAACAAAGGTCTTGGAGGTGGTCCATCCTTGGTCTAAAGTCTAGATCAAGAGGTATAAAACTACTCCTACACTTTGTTCTTCAATAAATTGTTTTTGATGCATCTTACATAAACCTATGCATCTTGAAGGGGATTTGCATGACTATAGCTTTGATATTATTTGATAACATACTTCCGTTGCTTTCGTATATAATTTTTGAATTGTATATGCATGCTAATCACTAGAAATCCCACATGAAATATCACAATTTCCCTTCAAAAGCCCCCCTATTCATCCTGGGCGCGCGAAGTTTTTGGCCTTAATCTTAGGTGTTATAATTTTACAGGTGCATTTTTGTTAAATGAGAAGATGGTGGAAAACTCCGCCTGTGTAAGTTTATTTTACATTGCCGGTCCCAAGCCCGGATAAAGGAGGAGGGGGAGGGCGTCAGGTAGTCCACAGCCGGCACTCCTCAGTTACGTCGAATCCTTATGAAAATGAATCCAAAACGAAATCACGCTAAAGCTAGGATGTCACCCGTAAGTGGCGCGCTATGTGGCCTGAGCACAGTGATAAGTGAGCAAGGGTCGCTGTATCTCCATCGGCACCCGGATGCAGTGTTAAATGAGCAAGGGGGCCATAGACACTTCTTTTCGAATGACTCCACTCAAAGTTGTTTGGGAGCATATGCTCCTATCAACTTTACACAGGACACACAAAAGAAGTACTTTGATCCTATTAGATGGGGGAGGGTGAAGAAGCTAGGACAGAAGGGTAGAGTTCAAGAGAGTAGAATGCGTTTAGGAACGTGGAATATAGGAACCTTAACGGGAAAATCTATGGAAGTAGTGGAAGTTATGGTGATGAGAAGGATAAATATTATGTGCCTACAAGAAACTAAGTGGGTTGGTCTTAAGGCGAAGGATCTAGAAAACTCAGGGTTTAAGCTTTGGTATTTGGGCACAAATAGAACGAGAAACGGTGTTGGCATCATCGTGGACAAGACCTTGACACAAGATGTTGTCGATGTCAAGAGGGTAGGAGATAGAATCATGGCAATCAAGATTGTAATAGGACAAGAACTCATCAATGTGATTAGTGCGTATGCACCTCAAGTAGGGTTAGATACGAGTTTGAAGGAGAAATTTTGGGAAGACCTTGGAGACTTGGTGCAAGGAATTGCTCAGACGGAGAAGTTATTTATAGAAGGAGATTTAAATGGACACGTGGGCAGGGAGACAGGCAACTATGAAGGTTTTCATGGTGGCCATGGTTTTGGGGAGAGAAACGAGGATGGGGAAGCTATCTTGGATTTTGCAATGGCATATGATCTCTTCTTAGCAACCACATTTTTTAAAAAGAGAGAAGAACATGTGATCACTTACAAGAGTGGGTCGTTAAAAACACAAATAGATTTTCTTCTAATGAGGAAAGGGGATCGTATAACTTGTAAGGATTGCAAAGTTATACTGGGGGAGAGCTTGGCTAATCAACATCGCTTGTTGGTGATGGATGTACATATCAAAAGAGTGAGAAAAAAGAACAAGACTTGGAAGTGCCCAAGGACTAGATGGTGGAATCTAAAAGGAGAAAAACAAGTCATTTTCAAAGAGAAAGTAAGCACCCAGTGTGTGTGGGATAGAGAGGGGGAAGCTAACCAAAGGTGGGATTCCATAGCTAGCTATATCCGAAAAGTAGCAAAAGAGGTATTAGGAGAGTCCAAGGGCTTTGCGCCACACCAAAAGGAATCTTGGTGGTGGAATGAGGAGGTACAAACAAAGGTGAAGGCTAAGAAGGAATGTTGTAAAGCCTTATACAAGGATAGGACCGATGAAAATGGTGAAAGGTATAGAAGAGCGAAGCAAGAGGCGAAGAAAGCTGTGAGAGAAGCTAAGTTAGCGGCTTATGACGATATGTATAAGCGACTAGATACCAAAGAAGGAGAGTTGGATATCTATAAACTAGCTAGAGCAAAGGAAAAGAAGACAATGGACCTAAACCAAGTGAGGTGCATCAAGGATGAAGATGGAAAGGTTCTTGCTACAGAGAACGTGGTCAAAGACAGATGGATAGGTTACTTTCATAATCTTTTCAATGAAGGACATGAAATGAGTACTTCTTTAGGGGAGTTGAGTAGCTCAGAAGAGTGTAGAAATTACTCATTTTATCGTCGAATCAGGAAGGAAGAAGTGGTTGTAGCTTTGAAGAAGATGAAACATAGAAAAACAGTGGGCCCAGACGATATACCGATTGAAGTGTGGAAAGCCTTGGGAGAGACAGGTATAGCATGGCTCACTGACCTTTTCAATAGGATTTTGAAAATGAAGAAGATGCCAAACGAGTGGCGAAAGAGCACTTTGGTGCCTATTTACAAGAATTAGGGCGACGTACAAAATTACATGAACTATAGGGGTATTAAGCTAATGAGTCATACAATGAAGCTCTGGGAGAGAGTCATTGAGCATAGATTGAGGCAAGAGACACGGGTTTCAGACAACCAATTCAGATTCATGCCAGGGTGCTCAACCATGGAGGCAATCTATCTCTTACGAAGATTGATGGAAAGATATAGAAATGGGAAAAAGGATTTACACATGGTCTTTATAGATTTGGAAAAAGCGTATGATAGGGTCCCAAGAGACATTCTTTGGAGGATTTTAGAGAAGAAAGGAGTACGAGTAGCATATATCCAAGCTATAATGGATATGTATGAAGGAGCAAAGACTGCCGTAAGAACTCATGAAGGACAAACCGAAAGCTTCCCCTTAACTGTAGGATTACATCAAGGCTCATCCTTAAGTCCTTACCTTTTTGCGTTGGTAATGGATGAGTTAACAGAACATATTCAAGATGATATCCCTTGGTGTATGCTTTTCGCAGACGATATAGTGTTGATAAATGAAACTCAGGAAGGGGTAAATGCGAAGCTTAACCTTTGGAGAGAAGTGTTGGAATCTAAAGGTCTTCGCCTAAGCCGATCAAAGACAGAATATATGGAGTGCAAGTTCAGTGCAAATGGAGGCCAAAATGAGTTAGGGGTGAGGATCAGAGATCAGGAAATACCAAAGAGCGACCGTTTTCGCTACCTAGGATCTATCTTGCAAAAGAACGGAGAATTAGATGGAGATCTCAACCATAAAATACAAGCTGGATGGATGAAGTGGAAGAGTGCTTCCGGCGTGTTGTGTGATCGTCGTATGCCACTAAAGCTCAAGGGAAAATTTTATAGGACGACAATAAGGCTGGCGATGCTATATGGCACAGAATGTTGGGCGGTGAAGCATCAACACGTACACAAAATGGGTGTAGCGGAGATGAGGATGCTTCGTTGGATGTGTGGGCACACGAGAAAGGATAAGATTAGGAATGAGGATATTCGAGGTAAAGTAGGAGTAGCCAAAATTGTAGGAAAGCTGAGAGAAATTCGGTTACGGTGGTTTGGACATGTGCAAAGAAGGCCTACTAACGCTTCGATTAGAAGATGCGACTACGAGACAGATGTTCAGGGCCGAAGGGGTAGAGGAAGACCTAGGAAAACTTTGGAAGAGACTCTAAGAAAAGACTTAGAGTACTTAGATCTAACGGAGGACATGACACAGGACCGAGCACAATGGCGTTCTAAGATTCATATAGCCGACCCCACTCAGTGACTTGGATTTTTCAAGTCTCCAACCGAGAAGTTTTCCTCACTCGGGAAATTAAGGGAACACTACCTCAACCTACATGCTCCACTCACAAAGCTTCAACATACAAGCTTCAACAAAAGAAAAATTCAAAGAACTTAGTGAAGAAGGCTTTGGTGTATTTAATACACGTTGAAATGAAACAAAGCTTATTTATTGATATCTCCGATAAGTTGCAAATATGTACATATACATGAGTTAAAATAAATAAACAAGAGGGAGTCTTCACAAAGGTTGCTTAGGAGAAGTCTCAGCAGTCGGTAGAGCCCCAGAAAGAGAAGGCACCGGAGGGGGATCATTCGAAGCCTAGAAGGAGGAGGCATCGGAGGTTGATCATTTGGAGCTTCATTATGCGGTACAGCCCTAGAAGACGAAGGCAATAAATACCTTTGGAACAAACCCACAAACCTCTGATGATCATGTAAAATCTGACCATCAGATTCCTTCATCTGGTCAAGCTTCATCTTCACGTTTGTAGCATAGTCATGTGCGAGCCGGTGCAACTGTTTATTCTCATGCTTGAGCCCTCTAACCTCCTGTTTGAGACTCATCACTTTAGTCACCAATGATTCAACTTGGTGGGTTCGAGCAAATAGGCGTTGTGCCATATTAGACACAGAACCTGCACACTGAACACTGAGAGCCAGAGAATCTTTAACAGCCAACTCATCAGACCGTTTGGAAAGTAGTCTGTTATCTTTGGGAGTGAGAAGGTTCCTGGCCACCATCGCAACGGTCATATCATTTTTTATCACGGAATCCCCAACGGTAAGAGGACCAGTAGGGGATAAGAAGGATGGGTGCCATATGTTATCTAGAGAAGGCGTGGCTGCTTCTATAAAAATCTACACTCGACGGAGCTTCAGAAATCGAAGAGGCGCCTGCTCAGAAATCGAAAAGGCGTTTGCTTTCTTAAAAGCTGAGCTGCTTAGAGACCATGAGGGCTGATCTCAGAAATTGAAGAGGTGTTTGCTTTCTCAAAAGCTGGGCTGCTCAAAGACCACGAAGGCCGATCGCAGAAATCGAAGAGGCGCTTGCTTTCTCAAAAGCTGGGCTGCTCAGAGACCACGAGGGTTGATCTCAGAAATCGAAGAGGCACCTACTTTTTCAGCCTTGTCAGCACCTGTCACATGCACACTTAACTTTGCGGAAATTATGGGCATTCTGTCGAAGATTTCTGGTAAAGTAGAAAGCACGTGAATGTTACTGTTCAATCATCCACTTTCCACACGCAACATCAGCTCACGGGTACCATAGATAACTTTGCCAAAGATCTCTGATAAAGTTTAGAGACGTGAAGGTTGCAGCTCCCATTACATCGCTATAACCAAGAAGGGTAAAAGAATAGCAAAGAAACAGCACTAACACAGTTTAGACACATAAATTTTGAAGGTCTAGCTACCATATTATTACCCACAAGGGTAAAGGAACAGGACCACTGCTGGATAATTGGAAAGTCCCTGTGTGTCAACCTCTGTGCTCCGTGGCAAGGTAGACTAGCAAACAGGCCCAACCTTTACTTACATTCGAGAAAACACTCATAACAAGATTGCTTGCTTCAAGATCGAAGAGGCACTGCCCTCCGAATCTCGAGAGCCAGACTCCCAACATGATTACTTTCTCAAAAATCGAAGAGACACCGCTCTCCGAATCTCGAGAGTCAGACTCCTAGCAGGATTACTTTCTAAAAAATAAAAAAGGCACTGTTCTCCGAATCTCGAGAGACAGATCCCCGACAAGATTGCTTGCTCGAAAACCGAAGAGGCACCGCTTTCTCAACTTCGAGAGCCAGATCTCCTTGGATAAAGCTTGTCTGTAATCTTCACACCGCTTTCTCAACTTCGAGAGCCAGATTTCCTTGGATAAAGCTTGTCTGTAATCTTCACACGCAACATCAGCTTTCCAGATATCACAGACCACTTTTTCAAAGTGCTCTGACAGAGTTAAAACACGTGAAACTAGCAGCTCCCACTACCGTGCTATGACCAAGCAGGGTAAAGGAATAGTATTACTACTTGTTGTTAGGGAGACTCCTATATATGTCGACCTCTATCCTTAACGGACAGGCAGACCTGCAAAAATGCTCAACCCTTCCTCATATCTGAGAGCGCACTCCCAACGAAGCCTCTCGAAATACTCAGCTTTCTTTCCCCCCGAGAATACCTCTGCAAACAAGCTACACCAGAGTAAGATTATCTCATATCATCAGGGTTAAAAGCAAGAGTATCCCATATCATGCTTTTTCCCTGTCTTTTCCTTTGGCCTTGTTCTTACCTGCAAGACAAGGAGAAAGAGAGCAATCAGTCAGCACTTGGAATCAAGCTTCCAATCAGGAACTGACTGCCTGGAACCCCTTACCTGATTACTTACCTGGCATTACTCTCGAGTACTCATCTTATGCTTTCAGAGAAGATACCACATCTGCCTGAGAAACAGATAGGGCAAGTGAGAAGGATACAAGGAAGCATGTGGAGACAAGCGTAACAGAACATGTGCCGATACATCCACTACTTTGTCAACAACAAAAGTATCCCATATCAGCAGGGTCGAATGTACTTTAGATTTAATGGACTTGTTTTGACCCTTAAATTCTTCAGTCGGTCTTATACTCTGGAGGAAACCAGAAAACCCTCCAGCCCAGTTCAAGAATAAGCCTTTGGAAAGTTACTTCTTCAAAAGCAAAAGTATCTCATATCACCTCTTCTCATTTTCTTCTCTTTATCCTTCATGCTGCCTGCAAGATAGGGAGAATGAATCAGCCAGAACTCGAAATCAAACTTCTGATCTGGGATTGATTACTTGGAGCTCTGATTGCTTACCTTGTCTGTCACCTCTTTCAGCAGATCCCCTAGCTCGGCGACTTGGGGGACTCCTACTACATGGTTTGTATCGCGCTTGACCAAGCCTGAAACTACAAGTAAGCTTCAAGTGAAATTGATACATTACCTTGTGCATCTCCACTAGTTAAAGATACCACCCCTGGATGGAGGAAGAGTACTTCCAGAGAAGATGCCACATCTACCTATGAGACAGATAAGGCAAGTGAAGACGATACCACACTTCGGTACTTAGAAGTTTCGTGATTACGAGATCATTCTCCCACAATATTTCCTAATGTCATTTGTACTAAATCATTCACTGGTACTCACTAAAAGAGAGCTTGAACCTATGTACTATGTAAACCCTTCACAATTAATGAGAACTCCTTTACTCCGTGGACGTAGCCAATCTGGGTGAACCACGTACATCTTGTGTTTGCTTTCTTGTTTCTATCCATTTACATACTTATCCACACTAATGACCGGAGCAATCTAGCGAAGATCACAAACTTAATACTTTCTGTTGTACCAAAGTCCTCACTGCTTTTGTGGATCAACAATCCATAAGTCCTTACCTTTTTGCGTTGGTAATGGATGAGTTAACATGACATATTTAAGATGATATTCTTTGGTGTATGCTTTTCGCAAACGATATAGTGTTGATAGATGAAACTCTGGAAGGGGTAAATGTGAAGCTTAACCTTTGGAGAGAAGTGTTGGAATCTAAAGATCTTCACCTAAGCCGATCAAAGACAGAAAATATGGAGTGCAAGTTCAGTGCAAACGGAGGCCAAAATGAGTTAGGGGTGAGGATCGGAGATCAGGAAATACCAAAGAGCTACCGTTTTCGCTACTTAGGATCTATCTTACAAAAGAACGGAGAATTTGATGGAGATCTCAATCATAGAATACAAGCTGGATGGATGAAGTGGAAGAGTGCATCCGGCGTGTTATGTGACCGTCGTAGGCCACGAAAGCTCAAGGGAAAATTTTGTAGGACGACAATAAGGTCGGCGATGCTGTATGGCACAGAATGTTGGGCGGTGAAGCATTAACACGTAGGTGTAGCGGAGATGAGGATGCTTCGTTGGACGTGTGGGCACACGAGAAAGGATAAGATTAGGAATGAGGATATCCGAGGTAAAGTAGGAGTAGCCGAAATTGAAGGAAATATGAGAGAAAATCGGTTACGGTGGTTTGGACATGTGCAAAGAAGGCCTACTGACACTCCGGTTCGAAGATGTGACTACGGGACAGAGGTTCAGGGTCGAAAGGGTAGAGGAAGACCTAGGAAAACTTTGGAAGAGACCCTAAGAAAAGACTTAGAGTACTTGGATCTAACGGAGGATATGACACAAAACCGAGCGCAATGGCGTTCTAGGATTTATATAGCCGACCCCACTTAGTGGGAAAAGGCTTTGTTGTTGTTGTTGTAGAAGATGGTGGAAATTTGCATCCACACAGTATAAAGGAGATTCCTTGTGAATCTTGTTGAAACACTCGACCCAAATCCCTTTTAACCACCATCGTTATCCGTCGACGACGAGGACAACCAAAGAAATAAGTCTGCAGACCCTATAAAAGGCAGACCATGAACTATCTTAAAGCCACAGACGTCCAATCTGTCTGTCGTGGAGAATTAGGGTTCCATCGAGAATCCATGGCTTATGCTTTGCTTGGAAAATACCTCAATTGATTTAATCAAGGTTGATGGTGAGGTGTAGGGCCTCTGGTTCAGCCCTAGAAACCTTAGGCACCGCTTGGAATAATATAGACCCCTGTAAGAGAGACGTTCTCCCAGAGATTAGGTTAGGAGCTACCAAATAGCATAAGCCATTTTGTTGCAAAAGTTTACCAAAGGACCCTGGTTGCTTTGGTTATAGTCAATTGAAGGCATAGATGAACTAGAGACATACCCTATTACGACAGGGATGTGCTGATCAAAGTGCTCTACTTCAACTTTTGTCATTTTGTTCTTATTAACGAATGTTTTTCACAGAATGATCAAAATGATGGATGGTAGACAAACTTAGAGACCAGTTTTATTGATTTTAAAATTCAGAGACCAAAATAAGGACTTATACCAATCTCAAAGATCATTTTGACTAAGAAGCCTATTGTATCCATGTTTTTAAAAGTTTGTGCAAATAGTGGGAAATGATTTTTTGATATCATAACTGTTATTTTATTTTTATTTAAATATAATATTTTTGAATTGAGCTTTTGATTTTTCTTAAATAACTAGAGTTACTAATAATAAAAAAATAATAACTTCAAGGAATTGACTAAATTAGGTTCTTCATAGAGTAAAATACAATGATTAAATCGGCTAAATTGTAAACATCACA
Organism: Malus domestica; assembly: GCF_042453785.1. NCBI lineage: Eukaryota > Viridiplantae > Streptophyta > Magnoliopsida > Rosales > Rosaceae > Malus > Malus domestica. The sequence goes on from NC_091673.1 coordinate 25,493,926, forward strand.
AACTAAAATGACGAAACATGTAAACCATTTTAATGTTTATGCTAAACAAACGTCACCTTACAAAATACAATCCGGCTGCACCTTATGTATGTGGGGCAATAGACAATGCATAAATCTTAGTTTTGATGGGGCTTTGTACTTACCCTTCTAAACAAGAAGCCTATTTTATGGCCCATGTGGAGCCATAAGTAGGGATGGGTTCAAAAAACCGAAAATCGCACCGAACCAAAGCCGAAAAAAATCTAACAAAAAAAAAACGAACCGAATCTGGCCAGTTCGGTTTCGGTTTTGGTTTTTGAGGTCCGGAAACCGAACCGAAAAAAATCATATATAAATAATCAAAAACATGTTGGCATCAAGGTTTAAACCCCTAACCTCCAAATTGGGTAGTTGCTTCAAGCCAACCTGACTGTAAGCTTTGTGTTGTTATAGTTGTACCGGTAATTTATTTATAGGTTTCTAATATTTAACACTTTATAAAATTTCTTAAGTTACAAACCCTAGCCGTCACTCACACTCCCATTTCAGTTTTTCACCTTTTCTCAAACTCTCTCTCTTCCCTCCATTGCTTCCTCCCTGAGTCTTTGCCTTTGCTTCATCAATCTCTCTCTCTATCCCCTTCCTCTCTTCCTCCAAATCACTCTCTCCAGTCTTCTCCTCCTCCTAGCGGATTCCTTCTTCCAAACAATGATTTTCCCTCCCCCCTTCTGAATCGGAACCCCTCCAAATTGGGAGATTCTAATCCGGGTTTTCCAATCCCTCACAATTAATTTTCGAATCAAAACAAATATGATTTATATTGTGATTTTCTAAATTAAAATGGGGTTTTCTTTTAATTATTTTGTTGGGGTTTTGCATATTATAATTTTCCAATTTGGCAGCAGATGCATAAGTGTTGCCATGGCTGACGAGAGGTTTGGGACTAAAAATAAACCCCCAAGGTAAAAATCTCTCATGGTTGCTATTTAGTTCTATTGGGTTTATTTTCATGGGAAAATCAAAGATTTAACACATGCATGCGTTTTCTCTGCGAGAGTTCTCGGATCTACAACAAGAAAGTCGCACCGACATCCAATAATGTCAGATTCGTGGCCGATTGTCCCTGTTTGTATTCATTTGATGCAGAAGTTTCTACATCTTCATTGCTCAATCGTTGCTGATTTCTTCCAGATTAAAAAAAAATCATGGAAAAAAACGAAAATAAATCGAAACCGAACCGAAAAAAACCAAAAAAAAAATTGAACTGAACCGAAATTTTGGTTCGGTTTCAGTTTTGGCAAAAAACCAAACCATTTCGAACCAAACCCAACCTTAGCCATAAGTACTGGGAGTGTATATAATTGAGATTTTGAAAAATGTTAATTTTTTTTAACAAATTTATGAGTATTCAATTAAAATTTTAAGTGATTTTTTTTTTAAATTTACGTGTATTTAATTATGATTTTAAGATAGAGTATTAAAAATTTACACAAATTCGGGCGTATACAACTATGATTTTAAGGAGTTTATAACATTTTCGGTTAAACCTAGCAAACAAGTCGTGTTTGTCGTGTTCCTTTCATTTTTTAGTCATACCGGCTATCTTAATGAATCGTGTCATGTTAATTCGTTATCTTAACAAGTTTTTAACATGTGACCTGCTAACAACCCGTTTCAATAACGGGTTGATCCGAAAGTTGTTATTTTTCTGTTGTTTCGTTTTTTGTATGTAAGAAATTGATCTGCCTAATGTCTAGACTTGGCAAATGGGTCGTATTTATGTTGCTTATGTGTCATATCCATTATTTTAATTGGTGGCTCGATAAAGATTAACGGATTGACCTAGAACGTATTCTTTTTGTGTCGAGTTAATGGGCCATGCAAGAAATTGTTAGGCCTTTCAGGTGTATTTGATTAGGTATATTTTAAAGGATTTTAGAATGATGAGGAATTTGAGGGAATTGGAAAGATTTGTTAGTGTATTTTATTCATTCACAAATCTCATCTCTTCCTTTGAAAATTTGAGGAAATTTACTCAAAGTTTTACATAGAATCTCTATAAATCAACTAAACTCTCTCAAAATCCTTTTATTTATAAATCCCTTAAAATCTTAATTGAATTATAGATCTAAATGATCTTGTTTTTCGGAAAAGCACTTTCACTAATTATTTTTTGTTTTTGTTAAATAATAGAAAAACATACACTAATTCATCTAAACTATAAGGAGATTGAGACTTAGTGCAGAGAGAAGGCCAATTTAGTGAAGTGTATGTCTACACCATTTAGGGCATGTTTGTTTGGCCTCGTTAAGTTTCTCTGGACTGGCTAGGATTAATAGTGAGTGAAATACCATGTTTGTTAGCAACCATGACTGTGTTTAATGAGACTAAAGGGGACTTGCCTAGACTAAACGCCTCACTAGGCGATCTTAACGAGGCCCCCCAAAATTGGGTGGATTACAAAGATCAGCTCTCCTTTGCCCCTTTCCACTTCACTCTTCGTCAATTCTTTGCCTTCCCCCTTCTATTTTTTCCCATAAGACTCCTCTTCCAACGAAGCCACCATGGATTTGTGGTCAGAAACTCGTTCTTTGAGAAACCCATTTCGTGGAGTTTTGCAAATTCATTTCGTGGATTTGTGCAGCCTTACCCTTTTCAATACCAGATCCAACTCCCAAAATTTCAACGCAGAAAACCCAAAAAATCAAAGACCCAGAAAACCCAAAAAAGCCAAAAACCCAATAAAACTCATAAACTGAAAGCAGATTCAGCCCCATCTCCCACCTTCGAGCCACTCACTCATGCATCCCCCCTCCAACTCCTAAATGTTCAATTTTGTTCTTGCTCTTTGGTTTGATTTTAAGATTTGCAAGGGATTTTGTGAGAGGAATAGAAGAGGCAAAGAGAGATTTGCAGTGAAGAGGAAAAGAGAGATTTGCAAAATCTTCAAATCCGAGACCCATCCAAAATCAGATTATCACCCAAGGAGTTGGACAAGAAAAGAAGCAGAGGGAAGCCAGAGGAATTTTGGACGGAAAAGGGAAAGGGGGAAGAAACAGTGGCACATATAAAATGGCAGAGAAATGGGAGAGACGATGGATGCAGTGGGTGGACAAAAAAATGAGAGAGGAAATGATTAAGAGCTTAACCAAAATAAAAAGACGGAAGATGGTTCTAGAAAGGAAAATGATAATTTAATAATAAAATATTAGTATATATAGATTAAATTAATGATAAAATATTGTAAATATAAATTTAATAATATAATATATGAGTCCTACTTTTTAGTCCGATACAGCACTAAACGCTTCACTAAATCAGTCCAGTTTAACCTATTTTAAGCCAGTCAAGCTTAGTCCCTGAAGCTAGTCTAGTCCGAGATAGTCCGGTGCAACAAACGCATCTTTAAGGTCTCACTTCGTGTGCTACCCAACTTTGTCAACCCTGTTGATAAATTTGTCATTTTTGCTGGATGTTAAATTCAAACCTGGAATGGAGTGAACATACGTGGCTCCATCCTAGTTTTAGTTTCTCCTTTTATTAATTCTGTTTGCTTTAGGAGTTTTGCTTGGGTATTCTGGTCTTCTAATCTTCTTGTTGCTTCTACATTTATTGATTAGCTTTGGGGTTTTGCATGGCTTTTCTAGTCCTCTTGAGATCTCTTTTTTACTTATTAAACAAAACAAAAACAAACAAAAAAATGGTTTTCGTTCAAAATTGTAAAAAGAGAAAGAAAACAAATAGGTTAAACCATGCACACCATGCCACCTTGATGGGAACTATTTATTTGGTTTTTGGTCTTCACTTTAGGTACCATTTTATAAGCATTTCTTCTATCTCTTAACACACCCTGACCCGAATGTTAACTTGGACACCCAAATTGAGATGTGTTGGTTGACACCCGGAAGGTGACAAAATCAGCACATCTCGATTCAGGTGTCCAAGTTGACATTTCAAGTCAAGATTGTTGAAGGAATGAAGTGTTGAAGTGTGTTCCGATGGGTTTAAGGTTGGCTTCTAAGGTAAGCTACCTTGGGTGTATCTATAGGGTAAGCTTAAGCCCATACTTGTTGTAAATATGGTTTTCCTTAATTTCAGGGAAGTGACTGATTAGTGTAAAGTAGATAAAGCCTTTCCTTAATCTAAGGGAGGTGACTAATTGGGTGAGGTAGGTTAGCTCTAGTTGGATGTGATAGACATCCCTATTTTCTTCCTTCTAGTTAGCTGCTTGTTGCAGCTAACTACCCGGACTTCTTCTCTCTTTCCTCTCTCATATATACCTTGTATCTTGTACTTACACTTTAGAGAAATACATTGAAACTTAAAGCTAAAATATCCACATGGTATCAGAGCAGGTCTTTCGTAACCTGTCTCTGTCATTCTTGCTGCTGCGTTATTCCTTTCATCTTTTAGCCGTGGTTGAAGAAAGTTTAGTAAACTGTGATAAAGAAACTCAGCGTAGCCTCTCCCCAAATTTCTCAGATGTTGAGGTTAACGCTAATCAACGTCTGTGTTTAGTTCTCTTGAACAAGTTCAATTATCTTCCTTGGTCTTAAGCTATTTCACTAGCTCTCGGAGGCAGAGGAAAATTAAGGTTTGTCAATGGAAGTGTGGAGGCTCCAGACAGCTCATCGACAACATACAGTGTATGGCTTTGCAAGGATCAGCTTGTCATGTCCTTATTCCTCAACACCATGGAGAAACATGTTGCTGAGATTTTCAGCTATTACAATTCGTCACTTGATCTTTGGAAAGCCTTGCAGGATATGTATGGAAATCAAAACAATTATGCACAAGTTTTTCAACTTAAGAAGGACATTAATAATGCCCAACAAGAAGGAAATGTGTTTGTTCAACACCTTGGGAGTCTGAAGGCCATGTGGAATAAGTTGGATGTTTATCTTCCTCGTACCACATACCCTACCACTCACCCGAAACGAGAAGAGGAAGACAAAATCTATAAGCTGTTAGGGAGTTTGAACTTTGAATATGAGGACCTAAGGAGTCACATATTGATGAGTCAAGAATTGCCCACCTTCAACAATGTCTGTGCAACTATTCAATGAGAAGAAGCAAGGAAGAAAGTGATCAATGTTGAGCACAGCTCAAGATTGACTGAGACTCGTGCACATGCCTCAAACTATAAAAACTCAGAGGTAAAGGGGTAAAAGGGAAGAAATACACACCTAAAATGCAAATACTGCAATGATGCTAGTCATATGGAAGACAAGTGTTGGGAACTTCATCCTGAACTCAAGCCTAAATTTAGCAAAGATGGGAAGATGATACCAAGATCCTCAGAATAATTTCACTCTCAACCCAAGGCTCAGCTTGCTAATGCTTACTCTCCTACTGTCTCACAAGGATCCATGGAATTCACTGCTAATCCATTGTCACTCTTCAATGAATTTGCAGCCTAGCTTCAAAGTAAGGGACATGGAGGAGGTTCACAAGCTCATGGCAAGGATGAGGGCAGTCATACGACTATGTTGGGACAGTTTGCTTGCTTTCTTGCTGGAAATGAGAAGGTATCACAAGAGGAAGCACCAGGTATACTCAAAGCTTTCACTACTGCCCTATTGACTAGTACTAAAAATGATTGTTGGGTAAGAGATTCAGGCACCACAGATCATATGACAAACAAAGTCACAAACTTGTATCATTTTAAACGTTTTTTGAGTCCTTCACATGTTTCAATTGCAAATGGAAAAAAATGGTCTTAGTTTTTTAAGTCCTTCACATGTCTCACACAAAATACCCTCCACTACCTTATATGTACCAACCTTTCCTTTCCAACTTCTATCAATTGGAAAAATCACAAACACCCTAAATTGTCGTGTTATTTTCTCACCAGATAATTTAATTTTCAGGATGTTCTCACCATGAAGATGATTGATGAAGGGGTCTTCATAAATGAACTTTACTACTTGTGCAAGAATGCCTGATTTTCTCAAGCTTTTCAAGCTCAATCGAAGTCCATAGATGAAAACCAACTTTGGCATAAGAGATTAGCTCATCCCTCAGAAGCTGTCCTGTCAAAACTATTTCCACTTTTTTTTGTAAATCTCATCTTACTTGTGATACTTGTCAATTTTCTAAGTTTACTAGACTACCTTTTGGTAATTCAATGTCTACGACAAGTAAACCTTTTGAAATGGTTCACACTGATGTATAGGGACCAGCAACTGAATCAATGGAAGGTTTTAAGTATTTTGTTCTATTTTTTGATGACTTTTCTTGAATGAGTTTTTTTTATACCTTATGAAATAAAAGAGTGAAGTCCCAAACTTGTTCAAAGACTTTCATCTACATGTTAAAACTCAATATCAATCAAACATTAAAGTCTTAAGATTAGACAATGGCACTGAATTTCTATCCAATAACATGCTTCAATACATAAGTTCTCAGGGCATCATACATCAAACTAGTTGTGTAGGAACTCCCCAACAAAATGGAGTAGCCGAGAGAAAGAATAGGGATCATTTAGAGAAGACTCGTGCTCTTATGCTTCACATGAATGTTCCAAAGAAATTTTGGTCATTTGCAATCCTCACTACCACTTATCTCATCAATCGACTCCCAAGTCGAGTGCTAGATTTCAAATCTCCTTATGAAGTACTTAAAGGTAGAAAGATTGATTTGACACACCTCAAGGTATTTGGATGTGTTTGCTTTGTTCACATTCAATCCTCACTACCACTTATCTCATCAATCGACTCCCAAGTCGAGTGCTAGATTTCAAATCTCCTTATGAAGTACCTAAAGGTAGAAAGATTGATTTGACACACCTAAAATTAGATGCCAGGGCTACCAAGTGTGTGTTTACGGGTTACTCTTCCACACAAAAGGGTGTTTCAATCCAACCATTAAAAAGTGCATTGTGTTAAGAGATGTGAAGTTTGAAGAAGACTATCCTTATTTCACTTCCAAAGGAACTACTACAAGTCAAGGGAAGGAATTGTTTGAATTATTTTCATTCCCTTAGAACTTTAATCCTCCTATGTTGGAAGAAAACACAATCTTTGTGATTTCTGATGGTGAAAAAGTGCAAACTGACTCGTTCATTGCTAGTCTGATTCCTGCTAGTGAAAAGAATGATGAGTCTCATTTTGATCACTCTCAACCTCTCATAGAGCCTCAAGTGATTAAAAGAAATCATTCTCAAACAAGGAAACCTCCAACTAGGTTGCACAATTATGTTACTTATGCCTCACGACACCTTATCACTGAAAGCATCAGTTTTCATGAGTTCTCTACATCTCATGCTGCATTTCTCAGTGAAATTGATAAACACTGTGAAACTAGGAGTTTCCAAGAAGCATCATTTATTCCACAGTGGAATCAAGCCATGGCAGATGAGCTTCATGCACCGGAAGAAAATAACACCTGGAGTTTAGTTCAACTACCACCAGGAAAAAAGGTTGTTGGAAGTCGTTGGATTTAGAAGATCAAATTCAAGGCTGATGGTTCTATCGAGAGACACAAGGCTAGACTTGTAGCTTGAGGTTTCACCTAGACCTTTAGGGTAGATTACAAAGAAACAGTTGCACCTGTGGCTAAGATGAATTTCATGAGGGTTTTACTTTCAGTTGCTGTAAATTATGGGTGGTCCCTCTATCAAATGGATGTGAAGAATGTTTTTCTTCACTGAGAGTTACAAGAAGAAGTGTATATGCAGCCCCCTTCGGGCTATAATGGTCTTGAAGGCAACATGGTGTATAAATTGCACAAGGTAATATATGGATTGAAACAATCCCTAAGAGCTTGGTATGCCAAGCTCAATTCAGTACTTGAGAAGGCTGGTTTTATGTGAAGTAATGTTGATTACTCATTGTTTGTAAGAACTGGTACCAGTGGGAAATTAATGGTTCTCATCTACGTGGACAATCTCATTATCATAGGAGACAATGCTGTTGAAATTGAGGCACTGAAACGTTCACTACATTAAACATTTGCTATCAAAGATCTGGGGCGGCTTAAGTATTTTTTGGGTATTGAAATGGAAACATCTTCAAATGGGCTATTTCTCCATCAACGCAAATATGTACTAGATCTTCTTCAAGAAGCAAACATGCTTGATTGCAAACCTACCATCACTCATGTGGATTGCAAACTGAGGCTCAATACAGATGGAGAAGCCATGCATGATGTGAGTTATTACCAACGGTTAGTTGGGAAGCTTATATATCTCACCATCACACGTCCAGATATCACATATGCAGTGAGCTTGGCAAGCCAATTTATGCAATCTCCCACTGTTGATCAACTTCACATTGTTAAAAGAATTTTGCGTTACCTCAAAGGGTTAATAGGGCAAGGAATCATCATGTGTAACAATAAGTCCACTACCATTAGTGGCTACACAGATGCAGATAGGTAGGGAATGCATTTGATAGAAAATCTACCACAGGCTATTGTACATTCGTGGGGGGCAATCTTGTTACTTGGAAGAGCAAGAAGCAACAAGTAATTGCTCATTCCAGCGCAGAGGCTAAATCCATGGCAGCCACTGCCTGTGAACTTATTTGGCTTAAAGGGCTTCTTTTAGACTTAAGGTTCCCTACTCTGTCCTCTATGTCCCTTATGTGCGATAATCAAGCAGCCATGCATATCGCTACCAACCCTGTGTTTCATAAAAGAACCAAACATATTGAAGTGGACTACCATTTCATTAGAGCTCAAGTTCAAACTCAAGTCATATAGACCATCTTCACACGAAACCATGATCAACTGGTAGATCTCTTTACCAAGGCACTGCATCAACTCCATTTCATCGTTTTTTGGGCAAGCTTGGCTGAATTAACCTCCTCGATCCAGCATGAGGGGGATTGTTGAAGGAATGAAGAGTTGAAGTGTGTTCCAATGGGTTTAGGGTTAGCTTCTAGGGTAAGCTACCTTGGGTGTATCTCTAGGGTAAGCTTAATCCCATACTTGTTGTAAATCTGTTTTTCCTTAATTTAAGGGAAGTGACTGATTAGTGTAAAGTAGATAAAGCCTTTCCTTAATCTAAGGAAGGTGACTGATTGGGTGAGGTAGGTTAGCTCTAGTTGGTTGTGATAGATAGCCCTCTTTTCTCCCTTCTAGTAAGCTGCTTGTTGCAGCTAACTACCCGGACTTCTTCTCTCCTTCGTACTTACACTCAAGAGAAATACATTGAAACTTAAAGCTAAAATATCCACAAAGATTGTCTCCCCCTATTCTTCTCTACCCTTATTTTATCTTTCATTTCTCACATATACTTTCTATAAAATATTAAAATTACAAAGTAAAATTGTCAATGATAAGTGTATCAACACTAGTAGAGATTGACATTTTAGTTATGGAATGATCACTCACACACTACACACCAGTATCCTTGTCGCACCTAGCATCTCCGAAGGGGCTAGAAATTCAAAATCTGTGATTGGAGGAAGCACTAGTACTCAGTTTCGGATTCGTTATAGCACTTGGGTCTGGCTACGTTTTAAGAGAAGGCCGAACAAAGGTTAGTGGATACTTGTCAGCAATCCAACACCAGCTTTTGGACAAAGTACGTGCACGCTTCCCTCTCTGGGAATCTGTAATAAAATACAAGAGAGATCAACCAGTTGTCAGATTTCACTCCTTTCCGAGTGATATGCGGATCAACAATGCATTATGGTGGTGATTTTGTCCCTTAATATCTACATATAAACCTCGCTTTTGTAAACACGAGTGATAATGTTTTTATTCTTGTTATTTATAGTTTCCGGTTGCAACAAATTTTAAAGGAATCATGGATAACAAAGATAAGAATTAAGTTAAAAGACAGAGAGATACGAAGCCTGTTATTTTAGTGTTAAACTACTTATTTCTATACTCACGATGAGAGATTTGCAGTCTTCAAATTTTAAACCTTTAGGCTATATTGGGTGAGGAATTTTTGAGTCTCAAAAGATTGAGGTGAAAATAATAAGGAATGAAATACAGAATATTAGACTAGAGGAGACTAGAAATGCACTTCATGAGCATCACAAAGGCACATGTGAAAGAGATTTACAAATTACTCACACATGTTTTTACAATGGTTATTGAGTGCAGTTCTAATCTCTGCTATCCAACATTTTGTGATCCATGTCTTACTAATTTGCCTCTATGTTTATTGAAACAGATTTTTTTTCCCTCCGGTGGCTCATATCAATGAAGGTTGAGATTAATGAAGCTGAAAGAAGATGGTGTGAGACTGTAAGTGGTGTTTCCATTTTCTCGCAATACTAATGAAAGTTCATTTAAAAAAATTTATCATATCTCATATTGCTTTGTTGATATATCTCATAATTCTTTGGTTGATTATTGATCTATCGTACCTAATGAACTAAAACATAAAAAAAAATATAAATTGTACCAAATTGATCGTACTAAATTTGTCGGACCAAGTGAACTAAAATATAAAAATATAAATTTTACTAAATTGACCGTACCGAATCTATGGGACCTAAACTGTTATAATGTACCTAATTTATTGGACCTAGTGAACTAAAACATAAAATATACAAATTGTACCAAATTACCATACCAAATCTATCGTACGTAAACTATATAACGTACCTAATTGATTGTACCAAAACTATTAGACCTAAATTAGTGCATTGATCTCCACACAATATCAAATTTTAATATATATAAAAAACAAAAAGTAGGAAGTTATAGACAATAAAGATGACAATTTTTTAGACAACGAAGATGAATGTTACTGTTATAGGTGATGATGAACCTACAATCACATTTTTCAGACTTTGATGGTGAAGGTTACATCGTAGACAATAAAGATGGTATTCTTGTGAATAATAGTAAAACTTGTGGTTTTATTACAAGTGACATTCATGGTGCATTAAAATGAATGATCTTTTTTAGATTTTGAAAACCTTCTAGGTTATATTCTAAAAATCATGTTTGACAAGCCTTTATCTCCAAAAACCACTTTATTTCAAGAAAATGGTAAAAAAACGGAAAGAGATAAAGCAAGCAATAATGCTATTGACATGGTTCACAGAACATTTAAAAACTTATTCTGCGCTATACCATAACATATCTTCATGCTAAATATAATGCTTGTGGCCCAATAAGGTATTATATATTGACATGGTTCACAGAACATTTAAAAACTTATTTTGCGCTATACCTAACAGATCTTCATGCTGAATATAATGCTTGTGGCCCAATAAGGTATTATATTTCCATCCATGCGTTTCGGGTTAGAAATTCCTTATTCGCCTGAGTTATTGTAATAGTTCAAATTTTCTGCTTTCCTTAATAATAATAAATTTAAAAAAAAAATCTTCCTGTTGAATACAAAGATTTACAGTTTCTTTCCCAGGATAAATCCAAACTACATGCATGATTTCGGAGGAAGAGATTCTATTTAAAAGCGCTAAGAAGGAAAAAGGCAAGACAATGTTTAGTGGACAATTTGGAGATCCAACTCGATTGCTTGCTCATTATATCGCCCATAGTCCGTTCCAACCAATTAGGCATCCCCATTCCTTATCTTCCCTCTTTTTATAAAAATAAAATAAAATAAAATTTAAAACAGAAAGCAAGAAAAAAAAAGTAAAAAGCAGTTCATAAGAACACTATTTTTTGTTTTGTTAATTGGGCAAAATATATAAAGTTCAAATGAATTAAGAGAAATAAAAAAAGGAAGAACAATATTGAACGAAATTGTATCTATCTGTTGTGATGCAGTTTCATATTGCAGCTCGTTTTGTTTATTATGTTTTTGGTGTTTGGACACTACGCGATTTGTGGAAATCGTTAAACGAGTCAACCACTACTTATATATATTTGTTCCCCCGCCTGCATGCATGCTCGGGACAAGGGAACCAACTTGCCCATCAAGTTTTCTGACTTTTACAAACACCAAATCATTGACCAACTCACTTCTTTATTCGATTAGGCATATCATAAAGATAATGTGAGCGAGATTAAATACACTACGAAATCTCCATCATTCTGGCTTATGTTCTTCATGTAGTGTTGAGTTTTGGTTTTAATATTTATTGTATATTTCATTATGAATGTTACAAGAGAGTGAAGGCAACTCTTATAGAGAACCAAAAGAAAGATACAATAGATTGTAGGATAACTACACAAACACAATCCCTAAAATCTGCCCTATCAAGTGGAAAAGCAAAAACCAAATTACAAGTAAAGAAGCTTTTACAAGCAACTAAGAAAGGTTGATGTAAGGTGAATGACAAGCTATGGAAAGGTTGATGTAAGGTGAATGACAAGCTATGGAAAATGACTTTAGCCTATGACATAGCTAAAGTGAGGATGACAACTCATACATACAACTCTTCCATACAAACCGGTTTCAATACACCCCCTCAAGCTGGATCAAGGGGATTGATTGATCCAAGCTTGCACAACAAACGCTGAAACTGAGTAGAGTATAGTGCTTTTGTGAATAAATCAACAAGTTGATCATGGCTGCATGTGAACACGGTGTCTATCACCTTGGATTGAACTTGAGCACGAATATAATGGCAGTCAACTTCAATATGTTTGGTCCTTTCATGGAATACTAGATTGGAGGCAATGTGCATGGCAGCTTGGTTATCACAATACAAGGACATAGGTGCCATGCTTGTGAATCCGAGCTCGGAAAGAAGACCTTTCAACCATATGAGTTCACAGGTTGTTGCTGCCATAACCCTATACTAAGCTTCGGCACTAGATCAAGCAATAACAGTTTGTTTCTTGCTTTTCCAAGTGACAAGGTTCCCTCCAACAAATGTGCAAAAACCTGTTGTGGATTTTCGATCAAGGGCATTTCCAGCCCAGTCAGCATCTGTGTAGGCCAAGATGTGATTTGATTCATTGTTCTTCATAATTATCCCCCTTCCTACTAAACCCTTGAGATATCGAAGTATTTGTGAACACGAAATTTTCCTGAAAGGAAAGAGACAAGAACAACGTGCACAAAATAATATTTATATTTGATGATTTTAGGTTACAATCTCTCTCAATTTTGATCATCTGATTCGATCTCCGTAAGGTGTTGATTTGTGGATGTTTCGTTGATCCAAGGGCTGTCGAGGCTTGATTTTGGATGAACTGTTGGAAGTTGCTTCAAGGGTCGTGGGCTTAATCTTTGAAGGTGGATTTGAGCGAATCTTCAAGGAGCCGTTGGGGCTTGATCTTGAGGATGAGTGTTTCTTTAAGGGCTGTTGAGGCTTGATCTTGAATAACGGTGATGAACGGATCTTCAAGGGCTTTTAAGCTTGATCTTGAAGAACAATGATGAACGGATCTTCAAGGGCTTTTGGGCTTGATCTTGAAGAACGGTTGGATGTGTGGATTTGTCAACGTTGTTGATCCAAAGGATCGTTGGGGCTTGATCTTAAGATGAACGGATGATGATGTTGGAAATGTGCCCTAAAGCCAATCATATGATGATACTTTACGGACATTTCACATGTTAAACTAATCTAAGTTTAATATCAAGGGCAAAGATTATTGTTTGAGCCGTCTCATATAAATGTTATATGCTTAAACGATAAAGTCCAAGGAATATGTGATTGGGAGAATGCGATCTAAAGAAGTTAGATTCATGAGACCATTCTTTCGTAGACACATCCTAAATGTTCCTGATCATAGGATTGCCAATTGGGCATTGACAGTCCGTTAAGATCGGTACGTGCTGTGTCTTCTCTCAGGGAGAGTGACTAGTCTCGAGTCATTGGTGTGTGTGACATCAAGACAAGTACGTAGGTGCTCAATAGAGAATGAGTCCACTGAACACGATCAACGAAGAGTTCTCATATTCATGTCACATGAGAACTCATGGTTGGGATAATGCAAAGTAGTCCTTTGACCTGAGGCATCACAGTTGTCTTGTGGTTAAGTCACTTAGTCATGGAGACAAGTGAATGCGCAACAAGGGATCTCTAACCTTCAAATGGTTTGAGGGAGAATACTCTATGATATGATTTAGAACCTCTGGCCAGAGTATGAATGAGATTTAGAAAAGTCGTTCTAAATCACATTCAAGGTAATCATATAAGCACACGAATCACACTGGATAGTAGACATGAATAAATAAACTATCAAACCAAACAATATGGTCAAGAGTATTAGATTAGAGAAAGACCGTATTGCATTTGTAATCCCAAACTGAATAGGTTCTTCACCTCTTCTGATTAGCTTGGGTAACCATGATATGCTGCTAGGTGTCACTCATGGTTTGTGGAAGCCCTAAACGTGTGTAATCACTAAAGGGAGAATTGAAAGTAAGTTTCAATTCACAATCGATTTGAAAGAGTTCTAATCGCCCACTGCCTCGCTAAAAGGAACCTAATGGATCATACACCGTGTAAGGTGGAGATTGAAGAAACAATGGAGATGAGTAAGAATAATTAAATGGTTTAATTATTTATGGCAAGGATTAATTAATATGTTAATTAATCAAACGAATAAAGTTCGTTAAAGACCTCGGGATAGTTTTGGGCCTCAAGGCCCAATGGGCTTCGAACGTCAAGTCCATTGACTTAAGTTGTATGACAACTTAATTCACAAAGGCCCAATTAGGCCAATAATATCCCATGGCCGGCCATTTGGTTTTGGAGTGGGTTTTGGACTTATTTACAAGTTTGCCACTCTAATGAATTAAGGTATAAATATGACTTTATAGCCAAAATTCATTAAGGGTTTGTTTTGGAGAAAATTGGAGAGAACATGTCTCTCCATTTCTCTCTAAAGAGGCCGGCCCCTTGGAGGGTGTATCTAGCCATACTACTACTCCAATGTCACTCATTTTCTTCTCCAATCTCTCCTTGGTGTGGAGACTTAGAGGTTCTCAATTTTTGGAACTTGGAGAAACCTTTTCATCCATCCAAATCCATAGATTTAAGATGCAAGGAATGAAGGCCCTCTCTTTGGGTGATTAGCCTTTGCTTATGCAAAGAGGAATCTACAAAGGTATAAATCTCAACTCACTTTGTTTTGAGTTGAGTCTTGGTTCACCAATCTACTAGGCTTTGAATTTCATGGGTAATGTTTTGTTTTTGAATGCATGCAAGCATGATTCCGCCTTTTAATTGTTAAATGCATGCTATAGATGTTATTCAAATGAACATGTTTTCACAAACTCATCCTTCAGATGAACGATGGTGCTTTCTTCAAGGGCCGTCGGGGCTTGATCTTGAATTGGTGGAAGTTCTTCAAGGGCCTTTGGGGCTTGATCTTGAATTGGTGGATTGTTGATCCAAGGGCCGTCGGGGCTTGATCTTGGAAGAATGATGAACGAAGAATGAAGAACAATTTCTTCAAGGGCCGTCGGGACTTGATCTTGAATTGGTGGATGATTGTTGATCCAAAGGGCCGTTGGGGCTTGATCTTGGAAGAACGATGAATGAAGAACGAAGAACACTTTCTTCAAGGGCTGTCGGGGCTTGATCTTGAATTGGTGGATGATTGTTGATCCAAGGGGCCATTGGGGCTTGATCTTAGGATGAACGATGAACGAAGAACGAAGAACGAAGAGAGATTTCTTGATTCTTCGGGAACCTGGATGCTTGAAAGCTTCGGAGTTTCAAAGCTTCAGAGCTTCAAGAATTTTGCCTAATGATTTTGGTTCCCCCAAATGAATGAAATTGGCTTCTATTTATAGAATTCCAAAACTTGATTTTTGGGATTAAATAATCAGATGAAATAAATCATTTCTGCCGGGCGTTGACACGTGTCCTGTTTGATGACTTTTTGTTATTTCGATTTTTTGTTTAGACACACGTTACGTGTAAAATTTATGTAATACATGAGCGTTGAAACTTTGATTTATCGGTCAACATTTATTTACCGAAATTTCGATGTCTACAAATGCCACCACTTCAAGGCACGTCGTATACATGTGCTTGTCATGTGTAGGAGATGTGTTTTGAAGTCCCATATTGTAGATGTCGATCCAAGGGCCATCAAGGCTTGATCTTGAATTGGGCTGAAGATTTCTTCAAGGGCCGTTGAGGCTTGTTCTTGAACTTTGTTTGAAATTTCTTCAAGGGCCGTCGAGGCTTGATCTTGAAGGTTGAAATTGGACCACAAGGAGCTTCATGTGGTAGATGATCTTTGGCTTTGGTAAAGGATGAATCGGCACGTATTTGTTTTTGCGCTTGTTGACTTTCCATAGCTTTGATCTTGAACTGGGTTAGAAGATTTTCTGGATTCCTCCAATTGTTGACTTTCCAGAGGCTTATTCTTGAACTAGGTTGGAGGATTTTCTGGTTTCCTCCAATTGTTGACTTTCCACAGCTTATTCTTGAACTGGATTTGATTTAAGGGTGGTGAATTGGCACGTGCAGCCCACAACGCCTAGCAAGTCGACCCAAGAATTTGAGGGTCAAAATGAGTCCACTACCCAGAGTGATTGCAACCCTGATGATATGAGATACTTTTGATTTTGAAGAAGTAGCAGATGAATCGGCATGTGCTTTGTTGTGCTTGTCTCCACATGCTTCAATGTATCATTTTCCCTTGCCTTATCTGTTCTTCGGGCATATATGGTATCTTCTCTGGAAGCATAAGATGTTAAGATAATGGGTACTTCGAGAGTAGTGCTAGGTAAGCAATCAGGGAAGGGTTCCAAGCAGTCGGTTCCTGACTGGGAGTTTTGATACCAAATGCTGGCTGATTGCTTTTTTTCTCCTTGTCCCGCAGGTAAGAACAAGGACAAAGAAAAGGACAGGGAGAAAACATGATATGAAATACTCTTGCTTTCGAAGAAGTGGTGGCGATCTGACAGCGTTGCATATCGAGGCTTTGCTCTTCGGCGATGGTGCCGTCAATATGTTGTTGAAGCTTCTCGAGCTCTTGGATTCAACTCAGACTCCTTCTGCTGGGTTGGTCGATTGTGCAGGGAAGGGGATACTTGATTTTGAAGGAAATCAGCACGTTGTCTCCACATGCTTCAAGGTATCATTTTCACTTGCCTTATATGTTCTCTAGGCAAATGTGGCATCTCCTCGAGTTCCTCAACTCAGACTCCTTCTGCTAAGTTGACTGTGCAGGCTGCATTCTTCTCTGCTTGTTTCTTCTGCACGTTGTCTCCACATGTTGCAAGGTATCATTTTTCACTCGCCTTATCTGTTCTTCAGGCAGATGTGACAGCTTCTTTGGAAGTATAGTAGCAGTGGAAGACGAGTACTCGAGAACAATGTCAGGTAAGCAACCAAGCAAAGGTTCCAGGTAGTCGATTCCTTACCCGAGTTTGAATGGAGGTTCCGGCATATTGTTTTCTTTATCCTTGTCTTTGTAGGTAGGAACAAGGACAAAGGAAATGACAGGGAGAAAGCATGATATGAGATACTCTTGCTTTCTACCCTGGTGATATGAGATACTTTTGCTTTGATGTCATTTGCTTGCAGAGGTACCCCAAGGAATAAGGAACACTGAGTGACTCGAGAGGCTTCATTGGGAAAGCATTCTTGGAGATGAAGAAAGGTTCTGTATGTCTGCCTTGCTATGGAGGGTGAAGGTGGACAGTTATAGGAAGTTCTTTAATACCTTTAGAGGTACTATTCTTTCACTCGTGTCGGCAACTATTGAGTGATTGATCAGTATGGCTTCACGTGCTTTCTTCTTCATCAGAAATCTTCGACAAATTGTTCATAATTTCCGCCAAGCTGAGTGTGCATGTGACAGGTGTTGACGAGGCTGAAAAAGACTGGCGCCTTTTCGATATCTAGGATCGGCGCTTCGACAAATTACCCATGATTTCTGCAAAGCTGAGTTTGCGTGTGATGGGTACTGACGCGTCTGGAAAAGCAAGATGCCTCTCCGATTTCTGAGCTTGCCTCTTCGATTTTTGAATTGGCCTTTTCGATTTCTGAGCTCCGTCGAGTGCAGAGGTTGCATGTGACAAGTGCAGACAAGTCTAGAAAGGAAGATTGGCCCATGGTTTCCGAGTAAGCCCAGCTTTTGAGAAAGCTAGCACCTCTTCGATTTTTGAATTGGCCTCTTCGAATTCTGAGCTCGCCTCTTCGATCTCTGAAATCCCGTTGAGTGTTGATTTTTTATAGAGGCACGTAGTTCGTTTCAAAGCACACTTGAATTTTCGCTTGTAGAAACTCCCTTCTTGCACTTCTAAGATCTTGATTTGTCCGATCTCTTCTTTCTTTCAACACTTTTGAAAATGTCTGGCCCCTCCGACCGTCGTCTTGACTTGAACCTTGGTGAAGAGGCAGCCCCGCCTTCTCCAGACAACATATGGCGCCCATCCTTCATATCCCCTACTGGTCCTCTTACCATTGGGGATTCGGTGATGAAGAATTATATGACCGCTGCGGTGGTGGCCAGGAACCTTGTTACTCCCAAAGATAACAGACTACTTTCCAAACGGTCTGATGAGTTGGCTATTAAGGATTCTCTAGCTCTCAGTGTGCAGTGTGCAAGTTCTGTGTCTAATATGGCCCAACGTCTATTTGCTCGAACTCGTCAAGTTGAATCATTGGCGGCTGAAGTGATGAGTTTCAAACAGGAGATTAGAGGGCTCAAGCGTGAAAATAGAGAGTTGCACATGCTTGCCAATAGTTACTCGACGAGCATGAAGAGAAAGCTTGACCAGCTGCAAGAATCCAAAGGTCGGATTCAGAGTGACCATCAAATGTTTGTGGCTTCACTCCAGAGGCACCTATTGCCTTCGTCCTCTAGAGTTTTACCCAGTGTTGAGGTTCCAAACAGTCAACCTCCGGTGCTTCTTCTTCCTGGAGCTTCGCCGAGTGGTGAGGCTTCCAACAGTCAACCTCCGGTACCTTTTCTTCCTGGAGCTCCGCCGAGTGATGAGGCGCCACCTAATCATCCTTGAAGATCCCCTCCTGTAATTTTGATTTGACTTTTTATTTTATTTTTTATTTTTTATTTATTTTTTTAAGGTATGTATAATGCAAATTTATGTAAAATTTCCAGAAAAAATGAATAAAATGGACTTTATTTCTCTTAATGCATTTGTTGTTTTTATTTTATTTATTTATTTATTTTTGCTGTATACATACATATATTATGTACACATATTTTTTTTTTTCACGTGGGCTAATCCACCATTCCAAAACCCTTTCCCCTTTTTTTTTGCATGGTGCTAGCCACCAAGGATCCTCTTTTTTTTTTTTTTTATATATCTTTTTTTTTCTTCTTTTCCGTCTGCTTTCGGTGCCAGATGCACCATCCAATATATACATATATATATATATATATATATATATATATATATATATTAGGGTGGTGGCTGACACCATTGTTTTTTTATATTTTTTTTTTTTCCTCTTTCGGTGCCGGGTGCACCATGTCTCCTCTTTTCCCTTTTTTTATATTATAATTTTTTTCATGCACACATACATACATACGTACATACATATATATATATATATATATAGGGTGCAAGATAGGAGTTTGGAGGATACGGGCTGGCGTGGAGGCCTTGTGCGCTCGAAGGTGTGGCTGCTGAGCTGCAGTTGCATTCGCAGAGGAAGATGAGGGCAGACGAGAGAAGACAAGATCAGGCTACGGTGAGATGAGGGGACTTGAAATAGATGTTGAAGATGCTGAGCATGTAAACGGTGAGGAGAACTAAGCCAAGCACTACCAGCCATTTCTCCTTCCTCTTCAACCATGTTCGTTGTCTTCTCCGCATGCTTGCTTTGGTGTTGTAGTAGCCTTCATCACTTCTCTGCCAGTCAAAGGATCCAACACGAACTGCTCGTACGCCGTCGATATTGCAACTCGGACCATGTCAGTGTCAGATTTGGGGACTTCGAGGGTGCCTTGATCATGGTGAAGCATCTGACCAACCCTAAGCCATTATAGACTGAGCAGGGAAGAGAGAGATTTCCCAAGTTTTCTTTGTGGGTCTCGGTGAATAACCCAGGAGGGAGAGAGCATAGACGGAGGAGGTTACCACTGCGGTCAGAGAATAGGAAGAAGGATAGTGTGCACGACAAGCGTGGCTTGGTTCCAGGATTCGGTTCTGAGATAGGCCGTGATGCATGCAGGAGGTGGTAGAAGTTGGTGGTGGTTAGCTGGGCAAGAGGATGAGAAGACAAAGCCAATGGTTCTGTAAGGAGGAGGAGAATGGCGCCGGAGACGAGGAGGGTGAGAAACCGGCGAGCTGGGTGAAGTTGGGTGCATGGCCTTCATTGCTACTGGTGGTGCTACGGAATGATTATTCAAATAGCTTCTCAAATCTTTGTAGCTCTTAGAGGCTGCCGTTTGTGCATGGCTATAAGGAGGAGGTGTTCGAAACCCTGAACTCGATGAGGAATACACGGACTTGGCATCTGTGGTGCTCGAGCTTCGAAAATGACTAATGCTGCTCCTTCTCCTCCGTCTCCCACCTGGGCTTTCTTTCTCGTCTTTCATGGACTATGTGGAGCTGGATTTTGACTTCTTCTTCTTGGATGCCGATTGGTTGAATAGAGAATTCAAGAAGCTGGCTAGTCTCCCACCTGGAGAGCTCGGCTGCTTGTATTTCTTGTCTTTGATGTTGTTTTGCTTTTTTTTTTTTACCGCCACGTGGTTACGGTGATTAGGGTTTTGCTGGCATGGATCCTAGAGTCGCAAGCAAAGAAAGGCCCAGTGGGCCGAGTGCGGATAAAAGCTTCCATCTTCTGATTTTATTTTGTTTTTTCTTTTTTTTTCTTTTTTTTCTCTGTTTTTTTTGTTTTTTCTTTATATATATATATATATATATATTGTAATGAAATTGACTTTCTTTAATAAAACATTTGTTATATATATATATATTTTTTATTTTGATATGATGTTAAGAATCTTTAATTTTGGAGAAGGCAGAGCATGACGCTGAAACCCTCGCGAAGCTTTTAGAGACATGGTATTTGGAGTGAGCAGGACGTGGGCATATCTGTGCTTTCTGCTGCCTAGGGGTTATGCAAGAGACTGCAACGGGCTTTCGCTGTGTAGTGCCTTTTGATCACAGTTTTCCCTCAGTGGTGCGCTGCCGTGTGATGCTGTACAAGAGACTGTAGCGGGGATTCGTTGTGTAATGCCTTTTGGTCATAGTTCTCCCCTTGGTGGTGACGTCGCCGTGCAGTACAAGAAACTGCTTGCGTAATCATTGCGGGGTTGCATAGCATTTTGGTTTCTTTGCTACTGTAGTGTGCTTTGAAGGACCGTCTTGTAGCTGCCTCTTTTCCGTGCTTGTTGCACCACTGTCGTTGCATTATTTGCTACGCATCATTGCACTGCCCACCGTCCTTGTTGCACTGTTTGTCGTCCTACTGCTTTGAGCTTGTTCCAGTGTGTCACTTTTACCGTGTGAGGTTGTGTTAAAGACTGCAGCGAGTTTATGTTGTGTAGTGTCTTTTGGTCATAACTTTCCTTGGTGGTGACGTTGGTATGTACATTGACCTTGGTGCTTGCCGTGGGCTCTTTGCCATTGCTGCTTGGAGCTTGTTCCAGTGTGTCACTTTTACCGTGTGAGGTTGTGTCAAAGACTGCAGCGAGTTTATGCTGTGTAGTGTCTTTTGGTCACAACTTTCCTCGGTGGTGACGTTGGTGTGATGCTCACCTTTGTAATACGGCTTTGTAACCAAATCATTCCTTTTAAAGAAATAAAGTATTCATATTCTGAACTTGCTTTTTATTCTTCAAAGTGTTTGTGTTTTTTTTCGTTGGTGATGTGACTGTACTTGAAGTTTTGAAGTTTCAAGTTACCTACATACCCTCGGTTGAGGAGGGATCAAGTCATAACGTAGTTCAAATGAGCGATGAATTTAACAATGATTTTGATGATGATTTTGATGATGATTTTGACGATGATTTTGCCGTACACAGTTTATGCTCTTGCGGGCCAGGAGCTTTTGTTGCCGTTTGCAGTTTTAGCTCATACAGGCAAGGAGCTTTGGTGTGGCCTTTTATGCTCGTGCAAACCAGGAGCTTTATGCCATGCAGTTTAGACTCGTGCGGGCGAGGAGCATTGGTGTTGCCTTTTATGCTCATGCAGACCAGGAACGTTGGTGTTGCCTTTTATGCTCGTGTGGATCAGGAGCGTTGATGTCGCCTTTTATGCTCGTGCGGATCAAGAGCATTGTGCCATGCAGTTTAGGCTCGTGCAGGCGAGGAGCCTTGTTGGTTTGTCAAGCGATCCGAGAGAGTCGTTCCTCGTAATTTTCATAGCAAGGAGCCTTGACTAAGTAGTTGAATAAGTCTTCTGGGAAGATGTCACGCATCGTGATGGAGATGGATGATCTTCGTGTCAAAATTTCATTATCTCCAACACTTTCACATTGTTCTGGAGGTTGACAGGAGCTGCTTTGCCCCCTTTCCCATTGGTGAACTTGTGGAAGAGATGGTTGCTGCCTGGAGAGGCGTTCCTCGCAATCTTTATAGCAAGGAGTCTCGACCGAGTAGCTGAATAATTTTCTGATGAAGAAGTGATTGCTCATGGTCGATCTTTGTGTCGAAATTTCCTCATCTTCAACACTTTCACATCGCTTTGGAGGTTGGCGAAATCTACTTTGCCCCCTTTCCGATTGGTGCACTTGTGGAGAAGACATATGCTTCTTGTACAGTTTCTTCGGAGTGACATGAGTCCATCCTTCAACTTCACTCGGCTTGACTGGTATGGTTTTGGAGCATGCCCCCAGCGATTGAGATGAAGATTTTAAGTTGACAGAGCCAAAAGTGACGTCTTCTTCCGAGATTTCGCCTTCTTTGTCTTATTGGGCCTCCGTTTTAGTGAGGTCCTCTTGGGTTTGTTACCGTGAAGATTGGCCGGTGTAGATGATGGTGCGCCTCCTTACCTTCAGTGAGGTCCTCTTGGGTTCCTTGCCGTGAAGAGGTCCTCTTGGGTTTGTTGTGTCGACTTCCAAAGTTGCTTGGTGCTTTATCCTTGAAGGAATTAAGCTTTGAACATCGTCTTTTCCTGCTAGACTGTCGAGCTTTTCACCTTTTGGCTTTGTCTTCCTGTTTCTAGAAGGCTTCTTAGTTTCTTCAAGTTTGTCCAAAGTCGACCGTTGCAGAGGAGATCTAGTTGTGCCGTTTTGTTTCTTGGGTTTTGATAACCTTTCAAAGACAGATCTTTGCGGTGTTGGCGTCTCAAGCCTTTTGAAGATGGAAGTTTGGTCTCGACCACTGATGCGATCAAGTGCCGAAATTTTAGGTTTTAAATAATTCAGCCTTTCGAAGACTGAAGTTCGAGGGGCGGGTTTAGGCTCCTTTTTGGCCTTGTGGCTTGTGGTCTTGGCTTCCTCATTTTTTTGTAGGTCGCCGATGTCCATCCTTTCTTATCATCAGTAGATGCATCTTGGTTGCTTGCCCCCGGTGATGGTTGTGTAGGAGGTGTCTTGTGACTTGAACATTGACGGGAATGGTCATGCATGCTTCGGAGAAGCACATGATCAAGTGATCCAAACATGATAGTAGTAGTGTGTGCCGCAACTGTGTCTTCGAGGTCAAGCTCGATTTTCCCTTGTTGTGCTAGCTTCAGGATGAGATCTTTCAGTACGAAGCACTTTTTAGTTGGATGACTGATGAAACGGTGGAATTTACAGTATCTTGGACTGTCGGTACGATTCATCTCTTCCGGCCGTCTGCACTCAGGCAAACCGATCACCTTCTTGTCCAACAGGTCATCCAGCATGGCAACCACATCAGAGTCGGGGAATGGATAAGTCTTCTCTTCAAGCTCCTTCAAAGTGCGTCTACGCATCTCTTGATCACGAAAAGCTTCGGTTTAAATCGCCTTGCCTCGTATGGAGATTTTGACGGGAGATGTGTTGACCGCCATCGCTTCCTTAGTGGGTTTCCATGTAGCCTTCTCCACCTTTGTCCCAAGAACTTTGTCATTCTTGTAGTCGGTGATCGGTTTTTTCTTCCCATGATGGGCGATGCTCAACTCCATGTCATGGGCGCGGGTGGCTAACTCTTCGAAGATCCATGGTTTGATGCCTTGAATGATGTATTGCAAACCCCATTGCATGCCTTGGATGCACATCTCGATTGAAGGGGTTTCCGAGAGCCTATCTTTACAATCAAGGATTAGAGTACGCCATCTATTGATGTGGTCAATGACTGGCTCTCCTTCCACTGCTTTGTGCTTGTTAGCTCTAGCATGCTCACAGTGCGGCAGGTGCTGTAGAAGCGGTTGAGGAATTCCCGTTCCAATTGCTCCCAGCTGTTGATGGACTCAGGTTCTAGGTCTGTGTACCATTCAAAGGCGTTTCCTTTCATCGAGCGCACAAACTGCTTGGCGAGGTAGTCCCCTTTGGTCCTTGCATTGTTGCAAGTTTCAACAAAGTGGGCAACGTGCTGTTTCGGGTTTCCCTTTCCATTGAATTGCATGAACTTTGGCGGTTGATAACCTCTCGGCATCCTTAAGGCATCAATCTTCTTTGAATACGGCTTCGAGTACAACCCGGAGGTATTTGAGCTCCCTTCGTACTGTGCCTTGATGGTGTTGGTGATCATCTCCTGCAGCTGCTGGATATAAAGAGATCCCATGAGTGCCGCTGCTTGGTCTGGCTTCAGCTTCACATCAATTCTCTCTACCGGAGGCTCATTTTCTTCGCCAGCTCCTCTTTTTAGTGGATCATCTTCTGGGTTGGGGTTTTCACCGTCCTGTGGCTCCAGTCGGCTGACGAGTGCAGCGATTTGCAAGTCTTTTTCTTCCACAATCTGTGTTAGCCTTGCAATCGCTTCATTCATTTGAGCCAGTTGTTCTTCGATGGAGGTAACGCCGATGGTCATGACTTGTGTAACCAATAGACGTGACTTTCCTTTAGACATCCAGGATGCTGACGAAGAATGTCGTTAGCTGCTTTGGGATGTCATCTTGTGTGCCTCAGCATCATGCTTCGGTGCCCCCAGCGAGGTCAAGTTGATGACGAACTCGCGTCTTTGATTCTCCCCTTGTTCCTTTAGCGGCACCAACTTTGAAGTGGCATGTTGAAGAGCGGTTGTGGCGCCAATGGATGCTCCGTTCATGGCGGAAGTGCTCAGGCTTCTTCCCTTTATGAGAACGGCTTGTCCTTTGCTTTATGCCATTGATTTTGGAAGTGTGCTTGAATTTCTTGAACGGAGAAAGAGATGAGAGGTAGAGATTGTCCCACTGGGCGTGCCAAATTTGTGAACACGAAATTTTCCTGAAAGGAAAAAGACAAGAACAACGTGCACAAAATAATATTTGTATTTGATGATTTTGGGTTACAATCTCTCTCAATTTTGATCCTTTGATTCAATCTCCGTAAGGTGTTGATTTGTGGATGTTTCGTTGATCTAAGGGTCGTCGAGGCTTGATTTTGGATGAACTGTTTGAAGTTTCTTCAAGGGCCGTGGGCTTGATCTTTGAAGGTGGATTTGAACGAATCTTCAAGGAGCCGTTGGGGCTTGATCCTGAGGATGAGTGTTTCTTCAAGGGCCATTGAGGCTTGATCTTGAATAACGGTGATGAACGGATCTTCAAGGGCTTTTAGGCTTGATCTTGAAGAACAGTGATGAACGGATCTTCAAGGGCTTTTGGGCTTGATCTTGAAGAACAATGATGAACGGATCTTCAAGGGCTTTTGGGCTTAATCTTGAAGAACGGTTGGATGTGTGGATTTGTCGACATTGTTGATCCAAATGACCGTTGGGGCTTGATCTTAAGATGAACGAATGATGAACGATGGTGCTTTCTTCAAGGGCCGTCGGGGCTTGATCTTGAATTGGTGGAAGTTCTTCAAGGGCCTTTGGGGCTTGATCTTGAATTGGTGGATTGTTGATCCAAGGGTCGTCAGGGCTTGATCTTGGAAGAACGATGAACGAAGAACACTTTCTTCAAGGGCCGTCAGGGCTTGATCTTGAATTAGTGGATGATTGTTGATCCAAAGGGCCGTTGGGGCTTGATCTTGGAAGAACGATGAATGAAGAACAAAGAACACTTTCTTCAAAGGCCGTCGGGGCTTGATCTTGAATTAGTGGATGATTGTTGATCCAAAGGGTTGTTGGGGCTTGATCTTAGGATGAATGATGAACGAAGAACAAAGAACGAATAAAGCTTTCTTAATTCTTCGGGAACTTGGATGCTTGAGAGTTTCGGAGTTTCAAAGCTTCAGAGCTTCAAGAATTTTGCCTAATGATTTTGGTTCCCCCAAATGAATGATATTGGCTTCTATTTATAGAATTCCAAAACTTGATTTTTGGGATTAAATAATCAGATGAAATAAATCATTTCTGCAGGGTGTTGACACGTGTCCTGTTTGATGACTTTTCCAACTTATTTCGATTTTTTGTTTAGACACACGCTACGTGTAAAATTTATATAATACATGAGCGTTGAAACTTTGATTTATCGGTCAACATTTATTTACCGAAATTTCGATGTCTACAGTATTCTCTTGACAATGTCCCAGTGAACTAGAGTAGGAGAGTGCATGAACTAACCGGCTAGGCTAACTGAATATGAGATATCAGACCTAGTAATGGTGAGATAAATAAGTTTCCCAACCATTCGCTTATAAACACTAGGGTCCGAGAGAGGTTCACCTTTTTCATGCCACTGAAGTTTGCTAGCTAGGGGTGTCCGAGCTAGTTTACATTCCATCATGTTAGCTTCATCTAGAAGATCGAGAACATACTTGCTTTGATTCAAGAACAATCCCTTTAAAGAGGTAGCCACCTCAATTCCAAGAAAGTATTTCAAAGGCCCCAAGTCTTTAATGGAAAATTTTTGGTGAAGTGACTACTTAAGCGTCTTGATTTCACTTATATTGTCACCTGTAATAATTAGGTCATCAACATATATAAGCACAACCAATTTGCCAGCAATACTACTTTGAACAAACAAAGAAGAGTCAACATGACTCTTTTTGAACCCTGCAGCTTCACGGACTGAACTGAGCTTCGAATACCAAACTTGAAGGGACTGTTTGAGATCATATATGGCTATGTGAAGTCTACAAACCTTGTTGGGTTCATTTTCTCTTGGATGACCAGGAGGCAACTTCATGTACACTTCTTCTTCAAGATCCCCAAGAAGAAATGCATTCTTCACATCCATTTGGAATAAGGGCCATGCATTATTGACTGCCACATGCAACAATACCCTCACTGTGTTCAATTTGGCAACAGGAGCAAAGGTCTCCTTATAGTCAATGCCATAGGTTTGAGTAAAGCCTTGAGCTACTAACCGTGCCTTGTGTCTTTCAATGCTTCCATTGGAGTTGAATTTGGTCTTATATATCCACCTACTTCCCACGACCTTCTTGCCATTTGGAAGATCCACCACACTCCATGTCTGGTTGTCATTCACAGCTTGAAGCTCTTTAGTCATACCATCTTGCCACTTAGGCATGCATGTGGCTTCATGAAAATTCCTTGGTTCAAAAGTGTGGGACACTTTGTTAAGGAAAGAAGTATGAGAATATGAGAATCTGTGATAAGAAATGGCTGCAGAGATAGGATGCCTTGCAGTGTAAGTAACATACTCTTGTAACCTCACTGGTGGATGTCTATCTCGTGTAGGATTTCTTCTTGGTGCACTTATAGCTTGCTGATTTGGTTGAGCTTCTGATGGTTCAGAGGAGCTTGGCATTACATTAGTTACACTCTCAGTGAGTTGAGAATTATCAGTGCTGATATGAGCATGAGTGACTTCATGAATTTCTACTGGAATAGGTAGTGGAAATAGGTCCATAAGATCTTCCATATTAGCATTAGTCTCCAACCCTTTGTGGAAATAAGATGAATATTCATCAAATCTCACATCTCTAGAGACTGCCAGCTTCCCCGTGTTAGGGTTGTACACTTTGTAACCCTTTTGAGAATTGGCGTATCCCATAAACACACATTTGACAGCTCGAGGGTCGAGTTTGTCATGATGGAGAGCTTGAATGTGCACATAACAAGTACAACCAAAGGTCCTGAGGTGAGACAAGCTTATAGGCTTGCCCTTCATGACTTCAAAAGGAGATTTAGTATTCAACACCCGAGTTGGCAGTCTATTAATGATGTATGTGGCAGTGAGTAGAGCTTAAGACCAAAATTTCTTAGGAACATTCATTTGGATCATAAGTGATCGAGTCTTTTCCAATAAGTCTCGATTCTTTCTCTCTGCCACACCATTTTGTTGTGGTGTACCAACACAACTAGTTTGATGCAAAATGCCATGATTGCTCAAGTAATTACTCATGTTATTGGAAGTGTACTCGGTACCATTATCTGATCTTAACATATATAACTTAGATGAAAATTGATTGGTGATTAGGTTGTGAAAGTCTTTAAAAGCATCAAACAAATCACTTTTAAGTTTTAAAAGATACAACCAGGTTACTCTAGAACAGTCATCAATAAATGTAAAATAATATTTATACCCATAAAAGGATTCTACACGAGAAGGACCCCAAATATCAGAATGAACAAGCCCAAAAAGTTTACTAGTTCTAGAATTAGAGGAAACAAAAGGAAGTCTAGTGGCTTTTGACATTTGACAAGTTTGACACTCTAGTGTGTTTTTACAAAAAAAGGGAAACAACTTGGTCATCACATGTTCTGAGGGATGGGCAAGGCGTTGATGCCAAAGTTGGTGTTCCTGAACTTGACTTAAGTTGACACTGAGCTTTTTGACAAAATTGGACTCCTTTGAGAGATAGTAGAGTCCATTCAAGAAGAACCCTTCACCAATCTTCTTTTGAGTAACTTGATCTTCAAACACAACATTGTGAGGGGAAAATATGGCAAGACAGTCTAAGGTTTTTATGATTTTTCCTATTGACAATAGCTGAAAAAGCAAAGAAGGTACATAGAGAGCAGTGGAATCAGTATGCTCACTTAGCAATCTAATTTTTCCTTTCCTTAGAATAGGTTCCCCTTTCCCATTTGTAACAGATACATGAATTGGATCAATAGTTCTTTGAAAATCGTGGAGACTAAAGGGTTTATTAGTTATATGATTAGTGGCACCAAAGTCGATAATCTAAAAATCATGTGTAACATTTGCATTAAGAACAGTGGAAATGGCACTGATAATACCTAGAATATTGCCTTTTGATGTGTTCTCCGAGTCAACTAAGAATCCTGCAAATTTCCCTAGCATTGTAGTAGGGTTTTCAGGTGTCATTTCATCAGGTTCAGTCCTTCCTTGCTTCTTTTGAAGAAAAGCAGCAAACTCGTTGATCAAGGACACATGATTTGTTGAGAAATTGGCCATCCCATCAGTTAGGGAACAAGCTGAATGAAATGCTTTTGGAGTGATTCCACCCTTCCCATATTTGATCATCCTGCCTTCCCTATCAAACTTAGGCTTTAATTCCGGATGAAGAATCTAACATTTTTCTCTCAAATGTCCCTTCCTGTTACAATAAGAACATTTCAAGTCTGCTTTCTTGCCAAGCACCCTATCACCAGTTTCTTTGTGATTTGTCATGAAAACCCTAGCTTCAGAGTTGGATTTAGGCTCAACGTTTATCACTATTCGTCGAGTTTCTTCTCTCTAGACTGCATGACACACAGTGGTAAAGGAGGGCAACTCTTGAGTCATTAACAAGTGACTACGCAGGTCTTTATACTCCGCTCCCAAGCTTGCTAAGAGTTCATTCCACATGGATTTCATACTTTCAAGGTGTTGAACAAAAGAGTTTATCACCTTGCTTTAAACTAGCCACACTCTTCTTCAGTTGAAAGATGCGAACTGAGTTGTTTTGGTTGGCATACATGTCTTTGACAGACTCCCATAGGAGAATGGAAAACTCTGAGTAGCTGAAAAGCTCAGACAGTTTTGGCTCAATGGAGTTAAGTAACCAGGACATGACCAGCTGATCAATAGTATGCCATGCATCGTAAGTTGGTGAAGTGGATTATGGGGGCTCAGAGCTTTCATTGATAAACCCTAGCCTCGATCTTCCTCCTAAAGCAAGTGGCACAGCTCTTGACCAAGGACGGTAGTTGAACTCGTTCAGTAGCACCGAGAAGAGTTGTTGATTTTGATTGTTCTCAACCCCTTGGGTTAAGTTTGGGGAGGATGATGAGGCACTGTCGGCACTAGACACATTTTCTTCTACCATCTCTATCGATGATGAGCAAATGAATAAGTAAAAAAAAAAAAAAAACAAAGTCAGGACCCTATGGTTCCTGCTCTGATACCATGTTGAGTTTTGGTTTCAATATTTATTGTATATTTCATTATGAATGTTACAAGAGAGTGAAGGCAACTCTTATAGAGAGCCAAAAGAAAGCTACAATAGATTGTAGGATAACTACACAAACACAATCCCTAAAATCTGCCCTAACAAGTGGAAAAGCAAAAACCAAATTACAAGTAAAGAAGCTTTTACAAGCAACTAAGAAAGGTTAATGTAAGGTGAATGACAAGCTATGGAAAGGTTAATGTAAGGTGAATGACAAGCTATGGAAAGTGAGGTTGATGTAAGGTGAATGACAAGCTATGGAAAGGTTGATGTAAGGTGAATGACAAGCTATGGAAAGTGACTTTAGCCTATGACTTAGCTAAAGTGAGGATGACAACTCATACATACAACCCATCCATACAAATAGGTTTCAATATGTAGCATTCACATCGAATGACTATGAAACTACGTCGATACTTTCACATATTATGGGTAACGTATGAGACATCTCTATTTTTATCTGGAGGAAATCCTTAGAATTACCACTACTTAGCTTTCAAAATCTCAATTGAATATACCCCTTTGCCTGATTTGTACACGTTGATATAAAGCTCACCAAGGACTGAAGGACTTATTACGGGTACTTTTTGTTGCTTGTGAGAATACAAGGACACCAGTTTTCTTCCCTCTTCATGGTGCCCAAGTAGGGTTTTTGTTGATGACAAATGCAAACACTATGTTGAGCATGATCATTTGTTTATTTGACTAAAACTAAATGGATAAACTTTAAAGAGTTAATCTCAGTTTATTACTTTAAAGTTTCATGGTTTTCAAAATTTGGTACATGAAGTTTTTTTGCATCCTGAAGTCATACCTTAAGTCTTAATTTTCGGACAGCCTCATACATTTGTTAAGTTGATTAATTGTTAAGTCAACCGCTAACTAGTGACGTAGCATCCATGTGGATAATGACTGGGCATCACATGTCATTAAGGACCCACGTGGAAACTAAAAAATTTAAAATTTAAATTAAAAAAATAGAAAATTAATTTAAAATTTAAAAAACTAAACCTAAACCCAACTCCATTTCGACCCGTACAGATCTGGGCCAATCTTCATTTTTATCGCCGACCAAAACCCACATCTATCATACGGTCAAAACCCATCATCCCTTCCCTCTTCTCCCGCATCGACGCCGTCACCAAGCTCGCCCTCAAATGTGACCGCAGATCCACCATCATCAACAAGGATCTGCAGCTGCTAAACCAGAAACAGAGGATGAGGAAGCAGCATTGCTCAAGCTTCTATCCAATGGCGATCACTAAGGCCATCTCCAACCGAGGGCTCATTTTAGCCCTCTAGCCCTCCAAGATATTAATATTTTAACGAACAGTACGAGCCATATTTGCTTATGTCTCCAACCGAGGGCCATAGGGCTCATTTTAGCCTTATCACAAAAAAACCGTCTCCAACCGAGGGCCAAAGGGCCATAGGGCCAAACATAATTTATTATTTAAAAACTACAACTTAAATTCATATCCAACGACTAAGTGACATCAGCTAACCGTTGGTAGCTGAGATCATGCTAACGTCAACTAACCGTTGGATTTGAATTTTGTTTTGCTATAAATAGGGTGGATATTGGGCTATAATTCACACAACTTTGAATTCAATCTCTTTCAATTCAATCTTTGTCAATTCAAGTTTACAATGAATTCCAACTTTGGATCTTCTACGAATTCCAACTGGGGTCCTCATCCAATTTCAAATTGGAAGCAAAATGGGCGCAAATGAGACGAGAAGATGAGGAGTCTGATGAAGAAGTTCAAGTAAGGCGCAACAAAAAAAACAGAGCAGCAGCCATGGTGAGTCAGCCAACTGAGGAACAACCTCAATAGGGTGGCTTTGTTGCTGGTCGCTTTTACAAACCGCGAAACAGAGCGACAGCGCATGCCAATCTGATGAACAACTACTTCAACCCCAACTCGGTGTACATAGAAGAAGATTTCAAATGTCGCTTCCGGATGAGGCGTCATGTCTCCGAGTGTTTACTTCGTGATGTCAAGCATGTCAATCCATACTTTCGACAGAAATGGGACAGAGCAAGACGCCCTGCTTTCTCACCTCATTAGAAGGTTACTGTTGCACTTCGAATGATGGCCTATGGCTTCCTAGCTGATTCGATGGATGAAACTCATGGTATGTCTGAGTCTACATGCCTTCATACTCTTTGAACAATTTTGTGACACAAGTGTTCAGGTTTACAAAGACGAGTACCTCCGCGAGCCAAATCAAGAGGATCTGAATCGGCTTATTCGCAAAGTTGAAGACCGTGGGTTTTCAGGCATGATAGGGTCATTAAACTACATGCATTATGATTGGAAGAAATGTCCCACCGGATGGCAAGGAGGCTTTAGCGGAAGGTCGAGAAATCCAACTGTTGTGTTTGAGACGGTTGCCTTATATGACATATGGATCTAGCATGCTTTCTTTGGAATCCTTGGATCCTAAAATGACATTACAGTTCTTGGGCGTTCACCCCTCTTCAATAACTTGATGGAAGGTAAAGCACCTCAACTTGACTACTACATCAACAGTCGTCAATACAATATGGGGTATTACTTGGCATATGACATCTACCCAAAGTGGGCAACACTTGTCTAAGCAATTCTAAACCCTAGGAATGACGTATAAAAGTTGTTTACCGTACACTAAGAGGCTTACCGGAAAGATGTTTAGAGAGCTTTCGGTATTCTACAAGCACGGTGGAAGATCATCAACGAACCGGCAAGAAGGTGGAGTCTAGAAAATGTGGACTCCATCATGATGTCTTGCATCATATTACACAATATGATAATGGAGGATGAGTGAGATGGGTGTATTGATGGAGAGTCCGATGACGACCAAGAAGATCCAAATAGGTCAAGAAGGGCTTGTGCAAAAATATATGATGGGCCTAATTTGCCTTTCAATCCAAGAACTGGTAGTATCTCTATAAATGAGTATATGAGGCGCTATAGAATGATACGTTCTCGTGCCACAAACAAGTACTTACAACAGGATCTTGTTGCACATCTTTGGGCCAAAAGAAGCATGGAGCAGACGTTTAAGTTTTATGTTGTTAAATGTTTTTAAAAATGTTGTTTAAGTTTCATGTTGTTAAATGATTTTTTTATGTTGTATAATTTGTATGTTGGTTAATGTTTTTTAATGTTGTTTCATGTTACTTGATTTAATTTAATTTTGTATAATGGCTTAGGAAGTTATAGGAAAAAAATATACAACAATAACAATAACAATAACAAAGCCTTGTCCCACTAAGTGCGGTCGGCTATAGGAAAAAAATATAATTTAAAAAAAATATGAAACAAATTTTGTGAAATATAAGTTATAGGAAAAAATAGAATTTAAAATAAAATGAAACAATTTTTGTGAAATAGAAGTTATAGGAAAAAATGGAATTTTAAAAAAAATATGAAACAAATTTTGTAAAATAAAAGTTATAGGAAAAAATAGAATTTAAAAAAAATATATGAACCAAATTTTGTAAAATATAAGTTATAGGAAAAAAATAGAATTTAAAAATAGAAAAAAAAGGTTTAAATTCATAAAAAAAAAAAGAAAAAGAAAAAGTTGAATACAACGGCTAGCTAACTCAGTAACCATTGTATTCAAAATTTTCATACTATTCGTGTCGGTTATAACTGACACTATTGCGATAAACAAAATTATTCCTATCGGTTATATCCGACAGTTTTAAGCAAAATTCTGGCCAACTTGGGGCTGGCTGGCTGGCTGGAAGGGGCCAGCCCTCTGATCATTTAACCCTTTAAGATTCCGTGAGACCCACGAACCCTCTGGCCTAGCTCTTGGTTGGAGACCATTTTCGAGCTATTTTCGATCTTCTGACCCTCTGGACCCTTCAGTTGAAGATGGCCTAAGCTCCTCTCCCTCTCAACCCTCTTCTTCTTCCTCTTTGCATACAAAGGTAAGCAACCTTCTCTACTAACTCTTAACATTTTCTAGCTCGGTTTTCTTCAATTCAAAGTTTAAATCCAATAGTACTTCAAAAATCAAAGAAATCAAGCAACTTTTTCCCCACTTGTGGTATTTTCTTTATGGGTTTTCTCCATTATTTCGAAATAATCTAGAAAGCATTCAACTTTTTCACTAATTGTAACATTTGGTTGCTGGGTTTTCTTCATTACAAAGTTTAAACCCAACAGTTTCCAAAAATCAAGGAAGCAAGCAACTTTTTACACCATTTCTACCATTTGGAAGCTGGGTTTTCTTCACTTCAAAGTTTAAACCCAGCAATACAACAACAACAACAACAAAGCCTTTTCCCACTAAGTGGGGTCGGCTATGTGAATCCTAGAACGCCATTGCACTCGGTTTTGTGTCATGTCCTTCGTTAGATCCAAGTACTCTAAGTCTTTTCTTAGGGTCTCTTCCAAAGTTTTCCTAGGTCTTCCTTTACCCCTTCGGCCCTGAACCTTTGTCTCGTAGTCACATCTTAAACCCAGCAATACTTAAAAAAAAAATTATGGCAAGCAACTTTCTCGACCATTTCTAACACTTTATTGCTGAGCACTTTCAACTGCATCTTCTCTGCTGACATTCAAAAGCACCAAGCTACAAAATCAGGACCAAGAGTCGTTCGTCGGGGTGAACATCGGTACCGACATTTCGAATCTTCTGTCTCCATCGGAGCTTGTTTCGTTTCTGCAACTCCAGCAAATCAACCACATACGCCTTTACGATGCCGACCCGGACATCCTCAAAGCCCTTCCAAAACCAAGATCCGGGTCGTCATCAGCATCCCCAACAACCAGGCGGCAGAGAAGATGCAGGAAGGATTACTGTTGCCGTTGACTGATTCGTCAAAGCTCGAGTGAAAGTGAGTCGGCAGATTTAAGAGCAAGGTTGGAGATTTCGTAGGAGAAATCAAGCGGCGGAAGATTAGGCCGAAGATCAGGCCACCCCTATCACGCTGCCGAGACAAAACCCAGTCACGCCGCACCTTCAAATTCCATGTTTTCATGGTGGTGGAGAGTCCAAATCGGGAATCCAAGTCAGGTATGGAGGTATTAGAGGAGGCATGGGTCGGGTTGGGAGGTGGTGGTAAGGGAAAGGATGAGTGCGAGGAGAGGGACGGAGGAGGGAGACCGAGTTGGCGAAGACAGAAGAGGAAGAAGGGTCTGAGCAATGGGGGATGGTTAAGATTTAGGTTTAGGTTTAGTTTTTTTAATTTTAAATTAATTTTCTATTTTTTTAATTTCTATGTAGGTCTTTAATGACACGTGGCACCTAGTCATTATTTACATGAATGCCACATCACTAGTTAACGGTTGACTTAACAGTCATCCTAACGGATATATGAGATTGTCCGAAAATTAAAACTTAATGTATGAAACTGAGATTAACCACAAAACTTTAAAACTACCTTGATTCTTTGCAAGGTGTTTTAAATGAAACCTAAAGGGTAAAGCATCCAGATCTTTGGGCTACATGGCAAAGATAGAATCACATTAAAACGGTAATAAGGGGTTTCCAAATATATGTGAATAAAATGGACGGAATCAGGTTCGCTAGGATGCTGCATGCATAAATGTATATGATCTTTTCTTAAGAGAGAATAAACCATCTTGTGTTCCCAGAACCAGTTAATCTAAATATATTCTATCGTAAAAAAAGTAAAAGAAATTTTCAATTGAATTTGTGAGGCGAAAATGTGAGGGTGTGAAGGTAAAAAAATTCCAAAGGAGAAACTTTGCATGGGCTTATAAGAGGTTTGGTTACTCTGTATGTTGTTAATTCGTTTTATGGTGGAACCTCACCTTTCTTTATGGTGTCAAAGTAGGTCCTCCTCCTATTAAACCAATTCATAAGCTCATCTTATTTAGAGTAAGTCCACCGGGGACATTTAGGCCGACACACAGCAGCCAAAATGGCTCGGCACCCAGCCAATCCCCTCCAACCTAGTAGATCAGGACGGCACCTAGCCCAAGCCGGTCTCCAAGCCAGCCCACAATGTGTTGAGCTATGGGACAACCCATCTGACACCAGCATGACGTCATAGGGCATTATAAATTTTTTTTTATGCCAGTCACGTGCAAAACACTCACGCGTGGCTGCGCGTCCCAATAAGAAAACATGGGGCGGCTCGCATGCGCAAGCACACTAACGGCTATGATGGGGAGGCCATGTGTTTGGTTATGGGCCATTGGATTTTCGACGGCTAGTGTTCTAGACCGTTGGATCCAACGGTAAAAAAAATTTGAATTTGAAATCCAACGGCTAGTGACGTGGCTTGATCTAGACCGTCCGATCCAAAGATCAACGGTCCACGTTTTTCCCCACAAAAATTAAAAAAACAAAGGCAGAACAATCAGACTTATGACCATTGGCCACGTGTCAACATATAGGCTATTGGATTTAATATTTTTCAAATCCAACGGTCCAAATTAATTAACTAAATTAAAATTAATAAAAAAAATTAAAAATTGTTAAAAAATACATAAAAATTTTAAAAATTTTAATTTTTTTTCTATAAATACCTAACCATCATCCTCATCCTTACACCACATTTCAATATTTTCAATACTTTCTACCAAAGCTTTCATATACTTTTTGTGTGAAAAAAATGGCTACGTGGAAGCTCATCAAAGATATTACGTTGTGTGAATGATGGGTTCATACTACTCATGACCCAATTACGGGTAATAAGATGTAGTTGTGAGAAATGTGGAGTAGAATTACGGAAGTGTTTTGCGCTATACATGGAAAAGACGCCATAAGTAGTGAAGGTCTTCAAGGGCGCTGGAAAAAACTCAACACATCATTTACATGTTCGAAAAATGCTATCTCGATTGCTTCCAGTAATTTACGTAGTGGGACAAGTTTAGCGGATTAGGTGACAATATTTTAATTTATTTATATGTATTTCACCAACATCAATATTTTAATTTATTTATTTGTGTTACACCCGCATTTTAATATTGTCTTATCCCACATTTTGTATACACTACAAGCACTAGCATTCTACAATTCGAAGAACCACAACAAATCATTCAACAAATGGGAATGTTGGGAAATTGTCAAAAATTGTCCCAGATACATAATTGTGCCAATAGGTCCAGAAGTTGCCATGCAGAACGTCCATCTACACAATTCACCAGAACCAGACACGGTCGCACAGGAAGAAGACACATTTGAAGAAGTGTCGGAAGGGACGCCCGAAGAAGTGCCAGAGACCCAGACGACTCATTGGTCCCTAAGGCCTTAAGGTAAAAAGACGGCAAAGAAAAAAGGGAGTTCTTCCAAAAAGAACTACACAAAATACATGGATGAACTTGCTCGCCAAGGTGAATTGAAGCTACTGAGAGACGCAATGCGGCGGCTGAGAGACAAAGAGAGATATTGAATCGAGAAAACGAGATACTTAGAGAAGAAAGGATGGCTCAAGCAGATCGTGACACTATGAACAAGCCTCTAGTTGGATTGTCCCCGAATTCAAAATATTTTTGGACATCGGAAAATAGAGACGTGGTGCGAATGAGGCGTGCAAGAGACGCGGAAACAAGTCGAGGGGGGTTATAGCTACACAAAGCCTAGCAACGATGATCCTAGCTCTACAGACTTTTGTATAATTTCGTATTTATTTGTAGTACTTTATTTAATTTTGTCTTTATTTTTAATACTTTATGTAATTTCTTATTTAGTTTTAGTACTTTATGTCATTAAGCATAGATTGAGGCAAGAGACATGCGTTTCAGACAACCAATTCGGGTTCATGCCAGGGCACTCAACCATGGAGGCAATCTATCTCTTACGAAGATTGATGGAAAGATATAGAGATGGGAAAAAGGATTTACACATGGTCTTTATAGATTTGGAAAAAGCGTATGATAGGGTCCTAATAGACATTCTTTGGAGGATTTTAGGGAAGAAAGGAGTACGAGTAGCATATATCAAAACTATAAAGGATAGAACTCATGAAGGACAAACTGAAAGCTTCCCCATAACTGTAGGGTTACATCAAGGCTCATCCTTAAGTTCTTACCTTTTTACATTGGTAATGGATGAGTTAACAGGACATAATCAAGATGATATTCCTTGGTGTATGCTTTTCGCAGACGATATAGTGTTGATAGATGAAACTCAGTCCAAGGTAATGTGTCACGGGCACATGATCTCCCTGCTACCGTGACACCTGAAGCCACAAGCATGGTTCGCCAAGAAACGAAAATTAATCTTGACGGTCAAAACCATAATGTCGTGGTCTTCACCCCAAATAACCAAGGTGGCAAAAGATGGTTTTATTGAAGGTCTAGTAGAAGATTGCAACGACAAAGACGACAAGACCTCTGGTGCACTGTCTAAATCATTTTTTCAATGACGGTTGGAAGAACAATCTTAGCAATTTGAGTAAGTTTTTAGCCGAGAGGTGAAAGGTCTATGCGATAAACAAGACGAGGTGCTTGAAAGCCACTCGTTAACTAATAAGTTTCTTGAGACTCTAGTTAACAAAGCTCACAAGAATCGGCTCGTCGATCAGCCAAGACAAAATCCATTTTTAAAAAAGAATACTCCATTGGGAGAGGAAATGTCGTTGCCAGTGCAGGTTGAAATGGAACTCAATTGAACTAAGACCATACGACGAGCCAAGCACTAGTTCGGCAGAATTTGGTCGAATAACAGAAACAACATATGTGGATATGGTTAAAGTTTAGAGAATGATCAATTCGGGAAAAAAGGCTGAAAGTCCCAAAGTTTATCCATCCATATTTGGCCTTCGTCAAGAGGTTTGAATATCCTTGAGGATTCAAGATCCTATATTTCAATCTCTTCACTGGGGAATCATCATTGTCCTCATTAGAACATGTAGCCAGGTTCACTACCTAGTGTGGAGGTGTCAGCAACGATTTCCACAAACTATGACTATTTAATTTCTCATTAACAAGCAAGACGTTTGCGTGGTATATTAACCTTCCATAGAATTCTATACAAAACTAGGAAGAACTGGTTGAGAGATTTCATGAATGATTCTATTGCTCCGAAATAGAAGTGTCGGTATCTTCTTTGGCCAAAATGGCTCAATCATTTCATGAGTCACCAATGGAATATCTTACCAGGTTCAAATCGGCCAAGAATTGGTGTCGAGTACCCCTCATCGAGGTCGAATTTGTTAGGCTCGCCCAGAACGGTCTAGATATGGAATACAAGAAGAAATTCTTAGGGGCAAACTTTTGAGATATGTATGACTTGGCTCAGCACGTCAAGCAATATGACTATTTGCTCAAAGAAGAATAAATCTTGAAAACTCGACGATGTATAAGAATCCAATGGTAAGTTACGCATCAACTGGGAATAACGAATCCCAATACACTAGTGTGGATTCGGCTGAGATAGTAATTGACAAACCTTATGTATGAAAGGCACTAGCTCATGCTAGTTTCAAAGACGTCAAAACACGCTCAACCTCTGTTGAAGCAACCATCAAGACTCAAAGGTATACACTTTCGACATCACCAAGGCTGATGCTATCTTTGACCAGTTGCTACTTGCAAAGATTATCAAGCTTCAGCCATAGTATGACATGCCTAAGGTTGAAGACTTAAAAGGGAAAACATATTACAAGCATCACAATTCGAACAAACATATGACGAACAACTGCTTCATATTTCATGATGACATCCAAAGCTGGATTGACAATGGAAAACTGAAGTTCCCAAAGAAGACATAGATGTTGGTTGACGCTGATAATTTCTCTTTGGCAACGATAAACATGGTAGATGCCCATTTATGGAATGAGAAGAAAAAGGAAAAGTTGAGTTCAGCCTAATGGACCATGTCCCAAAATAGAATTCTCGACCACATCTGAAGATTGATTTCTCATCTCAAAACGAACCACCTAGTTTCTTCTCAAATCATGTTTATGCCGAGTGAATGCCTTATTCTAGTTCAGATAAATTTGAAAGACCAATGATTTTGTGCAGTGGATGTTAATAATAGGTCATTATAGCCGAGCCAAAATTGCAAAACCTTTGGGTGAACCACCATAAACCACATCTACTGCTTCAATGAAGTTTCAATCAATGATCGGTTCGGGACAATACCAGCAAAGGGTTTTCAATAGACTCGGCCCTCAGTCACAGGATTACAAACCATATTTAGCTTGACAATGACTCGATTTCGACTGGCTATTTAATGATAAGGATTACTATGTACATAACTTTGGAAGTTCAAGTTCATCGATGGCTCAGAGAACTTTCAAACCGCCTGAATCGTGCGACCACAATTGGCATGGTTACAATCTTCTTACCGGTACATACACAGTTCTATCAAGGTCTAGAAGCGTTGCTGACAAAGGATGGATTCCATGGCCCGTCGGCAAGTAGCTTAGGAAGTTCAGGTCATGAAATGGCAACCTAAAGAAACAACAAGAAATGAGGACGACCGACAAGCTCTCACAATCATGACTGAGTTACTTCAAGGGAAAAAGGTAATCAATTGCGACTTTGAAATTAAGATCAAAGAATTGGAGAAAAGAATCAAACTTCTTCTTTGGCTTGGAGAAATGAAAGCTCACATTGAGCATTTTAGAAAAGTGGCCAAAAGCAAATTCCCTTTATTGTTGCCACAAGAACCATTGATCAAAGTCAAGCGGAATTGACATCGACCATTTTTCGGCGAGGCTCTGGAATTCATGTGGGAATTACACAAGAAATATTTGTCAAACGACCTATATAGCCTCCCAAAGGCATGTCAAGAGTCCCTTGATTTAGCCTTAACCAGACCCAACACCAAACAAATCATCCAGAAATGGTTCGACTTGGGAATGAAGGCTAGATTCCAACACATTCACGAAACCAATGTCCTTGACTTCAACATGGACCTATACACCGATATGGATCCTGCAAACTACTATTTTCTTGAGATGATCTGCAATATTTGCGACATCATTTTAAGGTTTTCTCTGTCATGTCATTACTATCTGGACACACAAGACGCTTGTATTACACATCAGGAGCTAACTCATAAGGCTCTGGAAACCCAAGACCACGTCACAGCGTTGTTGGAAACAATTGCCAGAGTCAAAGGTGAAACAATCACGCCAGACACACCAGGTGAACATGCTCTCTCTTTGTCACATGTGGCTGTGAACGGTGCAGTTGGTGTGACTAAAGATCAAGATACTTTGCCGAATGATCCAGAGGACGAGGATCGCAACCCAATAGGGCCTTCGGCCCTCAACAGCATGCAAATTAGCATGGTCCATGTCCTATCTGTAGAGTTTCAACCAACCACGTCTCAGCCAAGTTTTTTGGATGGTGATGTGGTTGCCGAAGAGACTACACAAGTCGACTTCATGGCTATCAAATAGGTCAAGCCAATCACTATAAGAAAACATGGATTAGGTGACGGTATTTTTTGTGGCGCCTAAAAATTCATCACATTTGGCTAAAATGAGTGAGGCTTTTTTTAGAAATCGTCGCATAAAGATTTTCACAACCACCAAAATATTTTGCATCACATAAACATTTTGAATTCATCACAAACTATTGGGTGGGCAATTTTACCGCCGAATGAAATGTTAATATGTGATGAAATTTTTACATTCATCACTTATATAAAGAGTAGGCCACGTAATAGTCAATTCATCACTTATAATATTAAAAGTAAAATTAAAAATATTGAAATAATAATGTCAAAACTCCCAAATTGTAAAACCTAATAACCTATTTCGTTTTCCCTAGGAAAAAAATACCTATTTCGTTCTGTTCTCTCACCCCATCTCTTTTAGCTCCCCTTGGTTCTACTCTCTCACCTCGCCTCACCAACCAGCCACCTGGTGGTTGCCATCGACGGCGACCACATACCATCTCTCCTTCATCTCCCTCCCTTGGCAATCGATAACAAGATACTTATTTCTTTAATTGTTTTTGGATTTTCTTCTTCAATCAGTCTTTGTTTGCCAAGCTTAGACACCCAGTTATCAATTTCCTTTCTCTTTTGAAAATCAATGAATAATGGTTGTTATTTTTCTATTTTCTCTTTGGAATGTCGTTGATGGCCATCTGTGAACATTATCATTTGTTAAATTGTAATTTTCTTATTTCTAATTTGGTTAGAACACAATTATTGCAGCTATTTAAGCTCTTGATTAGTTGCATAGTTAATTCTCTGAGGTAGGATAAAAACTACAGCATCTCGGCTATAGCAC
Organism: Malus domestica; assembly: GCF_042453785.1. NCBI lineage: Eukaryota > Viridiplantae > Streptophyta > Magnoliopsida > Rosales > Rosaceae > Malus > Malus domestica. Next base: position 25,536,199 of record NC_091673.1, read on the forward strand.
AAATCCACTTCTAAAAAAAAACTATCATGTCCTGCTACACCATAACAAATAAGAACAAAAGGGGGAAAACAGAAGAACTGAACAAAAGGAAAAATAGAGGAGGAATAGTTTTTGGTAGATGAAGAAGATTATACTAGTCGCAATATTAAAAAAAAAAAATGGAACTACTCCCTTTTTTGTGTAACTATTTTTTCAACACGTAGACTACTGTAGAGTAAATTTGTAGAAATTTTAAGTTTGTTTGAATGTATTTTTCATAGATTGATTGAATGTACAAGGGGGGATATATAATGAGGTAGAAGGTTACACGCAACCCTACCTTGGCAAATCCTACTAACCCGGTAAACCCTAAAGTTGTCACCCCTTAAATTAAGGGAGTGCAACAAGTCATCTAGATGTCAATATTTCTCAAATTAAGGGATTAGACTTAATAGAGAATCTCATGGAAAGAGGAAATATAAAATCTGGCAGCATCAGTCACCCCATATCGTCTAATATTCATATGCAACATCAGTCATATGTAGCATCAATCACCTAGCATTAGTCACCCAGTATGCAGCATCAGTTATACAACATCAGTCACCCAGTATGCAACGTCAGTCACCCAGTATGCAGCATCAGTCACAACATCAGTCACCCAGTATGCAGCATTAGTCACCCCATATCGTCTAATAAAATTCTCAAACAAAATAATATTTTGTTAATTAATTTGAGTTTGATTGAATTGATTAAATTTTGGTGTTTGTTAGTTCAGGTACAAGTACAATTTTAGTATTGTGTACGATTCTAAAATCCAGAGGACCCTTCGCATTCTTTAGAGGGTTTCCTATTATATTTCTCACTGAAGCACCTTTTGTCATGGTACTCTTCCTCTTTCCCACACATTTATTTACCTATCTATTAAGTGCAATGCTTTTAGCACTTCAAACTAAGTATTTTACAGTTTTTATACACGCAATATATGTAGCGCCAAAAGTTAAACATGAGAGTGCCAACGGCACTGTGCCATTGCCCTTCTGTAATTGGTTTATTATGTGATTTGGTGCATTGTATTGCAGGCTACATGGGGTGTTTTTGAAAATCTAAAAAAACTAGAACAATGAGGGCTAAATTTGGCTTTGCCACTTTCTTGAACGTATTTCATTTTTAGGGCGTTGGACATGCATTATGCAAGCTTAAATTTGGATTTCATGTTCCCCATCTTTTTAATCTGCCAAGTTTGGGATTGGATTGGATTTTACATCCTAGTCGCTTGTTGGAGCAAAATGTAGTTTGACATTGGCATGCTAAGAGATTCAGATATTCTACCCGAAGTACCTTCAAGTGCTTTACAATGGAGGAAGAGAACAAAAGATTTGAATTAATTTGTAATTGATGGGATATAGAAAGCCAAAATCATTTGTTGGGAGGATAGGAAACTAGAATTAGTAAATTGATTGAACATCTACAATTGGTTAGTCAACTTTTAAAATTTCTATATTATGCTCTGATGCAGATTTATTTTTGTATATACATATATGAAATTCTTGTTCTTTCTTGATTTTCAGGATTAAAGGTGCTCAAGCTTGAGATTAGTTAAGTAAAAGACCAAAGTGTCAAATTCGTATGTTGTATTTAATACTTGCAATTTAACATAACATAGTATTCATGCTACCTCTAGTCAAAAGTATTATTGCATCTGAATGGTAATGATGAATATGAAGTATTGTGCATGTATATGCTAAAAGCATGCTAGTTTTTCCTGTCATATTATATGTCTGTCTAAACAATTTTACATATATTTTATTATGCCAACCTATTGAAATGTGTCAGAATGTGCAACTCAATAATAGGACTAAAAGTGATCTGACTTCGATTCATGGATAGACAATGGATTTGTAGTTTGGTGAGCTTACGACGATGATGATAAAGTGATTAAGATTGATGACTGTGGTGAGATATGTGCACTATAAATTCATTCATATCCTACAATAGTAATCTATTGGCATTTATTTTACAAATAGTCATTATGTGTATAATGGTTTGTATATATTAACATTTTAGTCTGTGTTAGTTACTTTTCCTTTTCATATTTTAGATGGCAGCTTCTACGTAGTGAGGAAAGAGGTGAAATAGGTGAGGGATCTCTTACCTCCTCCTCCAATTGATGCACTTGCACCTCCTCCGCCGCCACCTCCTCCACAAAGACAAGAACGGCCAGTGGATCAATGATGTTGCTCTAGGCAAATAGATAAGTCATTTAGTCATTCATAGGCTTATCATTTTTTTTCATTTCAAGAGAGTTGGAGAGTCAAAATTCACATTTGACAAGATACAACTTAGAAAGCACAAATAAAGTGAACATGCAAGATTGACTTTAAGAAAAAAACTTGATATCACTAGCTAGAAGCTGAAATGGCCCCTTATGAATTAAATTACATTTGTGTTCCTAATAAGTTTATGTTTCTCTTCGTTTTGTTTGCCCCACCAATATATCCTTATGATATTGATTGATGCTTATTATAGTATATTCTTATGCTATTGATGCTTATTACTTTTTGAGCAAAACCTTGTATGTGCCTAGTTCAATTTAACCCACATTCAAATAGAAACTACAAAATCATATGTAAAGACAGGTTATACCTAGTGGTCTCATACAGTAGTCAAGTTGTATTTTCTTAATCAAGGATATTGTAGCTAATCTTTCAAAAAGAAACTGATATGTTTCTATTTTATTATGAAAGGATAACATGAAGAAAAAGAATGATGAAGCAGATCCAATAAGCACCTAAGGGTACTCATTTAAATCAAGTTTTTATCAGATGGTTTCCTCATATGAACAATTGAGAGCTCAATTGGATTTCCAAAATGAAGATGAAAGTCTAGTATTAAAAGTTAAAGGCTTTTTTGGCTGCAAGTGTCGTAGATTTCTTTATTGTTAGCACCTCAATGTTGATGAAAGTCTGGTATCAAAAGTTAAAGGCTTTTTTTGGCTGCAAGTGTCTTAGATTTCTCTTTTATTAGCACCTCAATGTTGATTAAACTTTCCTTTTGTTAGGACCTCAAGTTGTCTACGTATAAGTGTTGGTGCCCTTCATGACGAATTACTACCATTGAGATAGGTCACCCTGAGTTAAATTGATATTGGGATGTTTATGTTATTTTGTGGGATGTACACTTGATGAATGTATTCGACTTATATGCTTTAATTGTTGATTAATGAAAAATGTGAATTAAGTATATTACCTTATAGTTATGAATTGCAATTCTAGATTACGAAACAGGAACAAGTAATTAATTCATCATATATTATTCCTAAATAGGTATTTGATTTAACATATGTGATATAAGTTGTGTCACATGTCAAAAGAATATGTGACAATTTCAATGTCATTTAGTGGTAATCATATCATTATGGGATTATATTGGGTGACGACAAAATCATCACTTATAAGTTTGATATAAGACGAAAAACATTGATCACTGACTTTTTTATTTTGTGATGCTTATTTTGTCACTTACAAATAGAATATGTGACGAAATTAGCACCACGTAAAAGAAAAATATGTGGTGACTCTAACATTCATCACGTAAACTATTGGTGACGCTGTATAGGTGATGCGACCAATGTCTGTCACCACAAAACCCTATTTTCTTGTAGTGAATTAGCAAGAAGGACAAGCTAATAGTAGCCTTAGCTGAGTTATTCCCCCATTCTTCAACTGTCAACCTTCATCATCTGAAGCCGTTATACATGATGGCCCATATTAAAGGATGCATGATATCTAAAGTTTTTGTTAACTATGGGGCAACGGTTAACATCATGCTTGTTTCCGTAATGAAAGCTTTACAATGCTACAATTTTGTAGTCGATAAATCTTAAATAAAAGAAGTCATGTCGTTGAAAGTCAAAATCACATAACCGCGTTGTTTATAGTTGATTCGAAAACCAAGTACAACGCATTGCTCAGTCGTGACTGGATCCATCAGGCTGGTTATATCCCCTATTCGTTATACTAGGTCCTTATTTTCTAGGATCACAAATCAGTTACAGTTCATTCGGCTAATAATCAGCCGTTTGAGGCCAACATGATTCAAGCTTGTTATTATGACAACCAGGTTGGCTATATCATTCTGCAAGGCTTTAAAGAGGAAGGAAGGCTGACCAAAATCTTTGTCTAGAAAGCCATCGAGGTTGGCGTCGAAACCATTCAACACAATTCACTAAGACTTGGATTGGTTGACTTAGCTGATTGTCTTGATGACTGACACAGCACGACGGGACGTACACAGGGCCGCAGTTTCATTTACTATAGAATTGATGTTGGACCACTGGTACACCATTTCCAAGCAACTGAATTTTGGCATGAACTTAGTGGAGTTCCTCACCAAAGGGAATAACGGCCCAGTGTTGTCTTTCAATAAACTTCAAGCTCCATTGTCTAAGCTACAAGATAATCGGCCTTTAGTTAAAGATCATTTAAAAGAGATAAATGTTGGAATGGCCGACGAACCTCAGCCTTTATTTATTAGTTCCATGTTGCCTTAGCCTATGAAGGGTGAACTTTGTAAATTACTTGAGGAATTTAAAGACTGTTTTGCTTGGAGTAACCATGAGATGCCTAGACTTGAACGAACACTAGTTGAACACGAGATGCATATCAAAACTAGATGTAAACGTTTTCCTCAACCTCCACGACGATTCTTGACCAAAGTTCAGCTCGGCATAAAAGACGAACTTGTTCGACTTTTAAAAGTCGGCTTTATTCGGACAGCTTGATTCGTCGAATGGTTAGCGAATATTGTCCCAGTCTTAAAGAAAAATGGTGCTTTGTGCATCTGCATTGATTTTTGTAATATGAATTTGGCAACCCTTAAAGATGAATACCCAATGCCAATTTTAGATTTATTAATCGACACCGTAGCAAACCATGAGATTCTATCTTTCATGGATAACCATGCTGGTTACAATCAAATTTTTATCACTTAGGCAGATGTCCATAAAACTGCTTTTCGATGTCCTGGAGCACTAAGGACCTACGAATGGGTCGGGCTTAAGAATGCTGGTGCCACATATCAACGTTCCATGAATACCATTTTCCACAACCTAATTGTCACAATTGTTGAAGTATACATCGACGATGTCATAGTCAAGTACAAACGTCGCCAAACACATTTAGAGGATCTTCAGCAAACTTTCCTCTGCATGCACCAACATAAACTCAAAAAGAACCCTGCTAAATGTGCCTTTGGCGTATCTACAAGAACTTTTTTGGGTTTCCTTTTTACATCATCAAGGAATCGAGGTAGATAAGAACAAGGCTCATGCGATTATTTCTCGGCAAGATCAATTTTCTTCACTGATTTATTTCTAATTCGGCAAGAAAAATGAAAGCTTTTCCCACGCTCCTAAAACTCAAATATTCTACCTGATTTAAATGGCGTGAAGAACATCATGACTCTTTTACACAAATTAAGGTTTATTTCACAACCCTCATGTTCTTATGCCACCTCAGCGCGGCAAGCCTCTCAAGTTATATATTTTAGTTGCCGAGGAATCCATTGGTTATCGTATAGCACAAGATAACGATACTAGTCTAGAACAGGCCATCTTTTACCTCAGTCGAAATCTTAACTCGGCTAAAATAAATTATTCGGTCGTCGAGATACTTTGCTTGGCTTTATTCTTTGTCGCATACAAACCCAGGTATTACATGCTCCTCTTCATTCCTTAAGTCATTGCGTAAACCGATGTTATTCGTTATATGCTTACTAGACCTATATTCAAGGGCAGCATTAGAAAATGGACAATGGCTTTATCTAAATTTAGTTTGTAATATATGCCCCAAAAGACCATCAAAGGTTAAGCCCTGCCTGATTTCCTTGCCCACACCCTTCTTCATACTGATGTAGGGGCAATGATGTCGAAATCTGTGTGGTGTTAACATGTGACAATTATTAGACAATGTATTTTGACGGGTCTAGTACTGCGACCTCGATCAGTTTCGACATTGTCATCCAATCACCTGACCACTACAGATGGTATTTTTCTCTCAAGTTAGATTTTGACTGTACTAACAACCAGGCCAAATACGAAGCCCTTGTTATTGGTCTTAATATTCTTTATGACTTGAAGGCAGCCCGCACACTTATCCTTGGCAATTCAGAACTTGTGATTAACCAACTCAATAAGACTTTCAGTTGCATGAGTTATACTCTGGCGCCCTATCATATGGTCATCAATTATTTAGCCGAATCATTCGCAGGCATCACATTCAAACATATCTCTCGAATTTAGAATACTGATGTTGATGAGTTGGCTTAAATAGCTTCCAAAGCACAACGTTTTGGGGGGCAAGGTAGGTTGGGTCATACCAGTCGATTGGTGTCCATACCTAGCCTTAGTTAATCAACAAATTCTCAAACCGGATGGCGTAATTCAAACACAAGTTATGTCTTTACCTTCGTTACTCGAACAAGAAGCTCCCGTGGATATTTGCATGGTCAAAATGTTGCCAAATGACTGAAGAAGATCGATCATATGATATCTCGATGATCCCAGTGGCAAGCACGACCGTAAAACATGCGTACATGCTACAAATTATGTGGTATACCAAAATGAGTTGTACTAAAAGGATAAAGATGGTTTGTTATTGCTATGTCTTGGCCCAAAAGAGGTTATTCAAGTGATTGTTGAAGTTCATGAAGCAATATGTAGTGCCTATCAATCCTGTCGAAAAATGCATCGGTTGCATCGGTGACACGAATATATTTGGCCAAATATTTTGAAGGATTGCATAGATTATGCACGCAATTGCATACAATGTCAAATCCACAGACTCATCTAAAGAGTCTCGACCAAATTACTTCATTCGGTCACCAAACCATGGCCATTCAGAGGCTGGGCCATAGATATGATTGGCAAAATCATGCGGTCATCTAGATCAACAAAATACACGTAGATTGTTGTAGCAATAGATTACTTCACCAAGTGGGTCGAAGCAAAGTCATATGTCGAGTTAACATCTAAAGAAGTTTCTAATTTCATAGAAGAGAATACTGTAACAAGATTCAGTGTCCCAGAAACAATTATCACATACAATGGTATGATTTTCACAGCAAATAGTTTCAAAGACTACACAACGAATTTGAAAAATCAGCTCGAACAGTCCACCCGGTATTAGCCACAAGCGAATGGGCAGGCCAAAGTGAGTAACAAAGTTTTTATCGATATTCTTGAGAAAATGGTGAAGGAAAAGGCTTGGCATGTGGCATTTAAAATTAAACGAGGCATTATGGGCATATAAAACTTCACTTCGATCGGCAATAAGAACGACTCTATATGTTTTGACCTATGGGCACAATGGAATTTCACAAGTCGAGCTGAGTATAAACTCGTTGTGAATTATCGAACAAAGTAGTTTGTTCAGCGCTGAATATAGTCAAGCAATGAGGCATGACTTAGAGGATCTAGAGGAGGTTCGACATGATGCCTATAATCTGTTAGTAACACAAAAAAATATCGCCAAACGAGCTTACAATCAACGAGTAAAGCAAAAGACGTTCAGCAAAGGCGACTTGGTCTGGCGAACGGTGTTGCCAGTTGGATCAAGGACGCCAAATTTGGGAAATGGTCGTCGAATTGGGAAGGACCGTTTATCGTTCACAAGATTCTCGTGAAGGGAGCATACCATCTCAAGGAGCGAACTAGTTCAGTACATAAGTTGCCGATTAATGTGAAGTTCTTAAAGAAATATTATCTAGTTACTTGGGAAATGCAAGAGTAAAGATGTTTCATTAATATTGCAAAAAGTACATATATATATAAATATATAAGAAAAGTCAACCGATCCACAGGTCGACACTGGGAATATAATATATGGGGTCGAGGGAAGGAAAGCTTCGGGTGTAGCTTTTAACTCAGCTATTTTACTTCGCCCATAGTGATCTCAGCATGCCGAGTCCTCTTGTCAGTCTTTAACGCTTGTATCCTCTTTGCGCCGGTCATATACTCTGCCAACCAAGGTTTGTTTACCTCGAAATCTTTCTCTAGCTTAGAGGCAATGACATATCTTCAGGATTGAAGCTCGGTGATCTGACGATGAAGATCTACCATTTTCTCTTTCTTCACTTTGATTGCCTCTAGCTCCGGTAAGATAGCCTTCTAAGCAGCCATTGCAGTTTTTAGGTCCTCATCAGCTTGTAGAGCTTTCTCAAAAATATCAAAGTCTAGTCAAGTTCGCTCCAAGACCGTTATCAAGTGAACAACACTTTCATTACTCACCAGACCATTAGCTGCAAGGTTGTTCAGGCAATCTCCAACATAGTTAAAGGTTTTCATTTAAAGAGCTTACAGAGCTGAGATGGATAGAGTCTCTTGTAGTTTGGTCAAAACGTTGGACTCGGCCTGGGCTACAGAAGGGTTGGCCGTTTTGAATGTACCAGTAAGATAGGTGTCGAGCTCAACTTCCCATAAAGGCTACACAAAATGAAATGTTAGACAAGCAAAATCCAAAAAAAAAAATGATAATGTTGAATTGTTTTACACCTGTCGAGAAGTGACTCTGGCCATATCTTCTAGACTAATGGTTGAACCTAGAGAGCTTAATGGCTGAGCCCAATGTTTAAGGCATCTCTGTAATTCATATGGCCAATGAAGGTTATCTATATTTGATGGCCACCTTGGCAGCCATGACATGTAGACAATGCCCTTCGGCGCATAAAACGTTTGGTGAAATGAACGACTGGGCACCTAACATTTGATGTTTTGTTTTGGTTTAGAATTCTGGAATAAATGGTCAAAGTTAATATCGAGAAGAACTTACAAAGGCAAAAGTAACATCTTGAGCAGGGATGTCGAGGTTCTGATCCTGAGGATGAAGCGACATCTCCACAGTCACTTCACGCTCTGCAAAAACCACTAGTTCGTCTGCTGGCCCTTCAACAGTTGCCTCCAAAGCAACAATACCAATTGCCTCGATCGAAGGATGGATCACATCTTAGTCGAAACCAAGCGTTAAGGATATGACAACCTTACCTTTGTCCAGGAGCATAAGAGTTGCACCTAGCTGCCCCAGTGTTCAAAGGCGTCATCACCTTCCTGATCACAAAGGAAAATTTAGGAAAATTTGATTCAAGATTTTGAAGGTATATATATATATAATGTTAAAATGTCTCCACACCTCTCCATCTAGAACGAGTGGTGCAATGATGATTTTTAGATTAGATGGGGGAGCCACCGTAGTCAAGTCGACCATCACCTCATCAGGAGTAGCACTGGGCTCTAAACCAACAGATATATCAATCTAAGGGTTAGCCGGGGTTGAACTACAGGTTCCTCAGCCACCGAGTTTTGAGTCAGTTATTCAATTAAGGCTGCAGGTGGAGCCGAGGGATCTGGTAACATTTTTGTTTGTACCTCAACAACAGAAGGATAAGTGACTTCAAGAGTAGTTGCTCCCGTGTCCTGGCTAGAAATCACACAAATTTCACGCTGCCCCTTATTAGCCTTTTTCTTCAGGCGTATGGCCGATGAGGCTGCTGTCCTAGTTTTCGATGAAAGAGGCAAGGCTTTTTATGGTCGCTGAGGGCAAAACGATGTTGCCCGCCAAAGCTGGAATTACCAAGCAAGGTGTGGAGGTGGCAGCCAAAGTGTCGAATACCTTTTTAGGAAAGGCGAGTTTTTTCTTCGCCACACCCATCGCCACTACTTCGGCATGTTTGATCGGCCAGTCACCAAAGACTTTTAGCACCTTCTTGGATTATATAAGAATTGAGAAATACCTTGTACCACCTCTTTGGATTTCAGGGCATGGATTTTCTTGGGCCAGTCACCAAAGACTTTTTTCATTACATCCTCGACCGGTGTGCCAAAAAATTCCTTAGAATAAATAGGTCCACCAATCAAACGAAAGTACTAGTACTGTTAGATTAAGAGGCATATGGTCGAAGAGGAAATTTAGAACACCGTTCTTCGAATTCCTTCTTTGCTTCGTTGAACTCCCTTTCTGAAGAGCCGAAAAGTCATTATCAGCTCAGAAGTGAGAAAGAAGTAGGTAAAGGCAAGGGGCAGCCCTGGAGCTAACCAAGCTGCCAAGCCAAGAAGTGGGGATGGTATAATTCCCAACTAGCTCAACGTGCATCGCAACCAAATGGAAGGTCATAAGCTAGCATAAATAATCCCCAATTTTGCTGATAGGCTATGTTTTTTTGTTCTCCCCAAGTCGAAGTTAGGAGATGGATAAAGGGGGGATAGTTTCTTTGACGGCAAATTAGAAATTTGTCATTGGAAAGGTTATCTAGGTTGAAGAAGTATTTGAATATTTCTTTGGTCTAGTGGGTTGCGGTTGGTCGAGAAGCCAGATAGAGACCCATTGCTTTGGAAGAATCGAAGCTGAAGCATTATGGCCTTAAGGTTGTAAAATAAACATGTGGTGAGATAGACATCAAGCTCGACTTTCCATGAAGGCTGAACAAAAGAAATGTTAGACGAGCAAAATCTAAAAGAGAATGACGAAAGTAATGTTTTTAGACTAAACAAGAAGTGACTTCGGCCATGTCTTCTGGGCTGTTGGTCGAACCCAGAGAGCTTAATGGCCGAGCTTAATGTTTATGACAGCTTTGCAATTCATATGGCCGATGAAGGTTATCTATGTTTGATGGCCACCTAGGCGGCCATGAAATGTAGACATCGCCCTTCAATGCATAAAATTTTCGATGAAATTAACGATTGGGCACCCAAAATTTGATGTTTTGTTTTGGTTTAGAATTATAGAATAAATGGTCAAAATCAAAATCAAGAATAACTTACAAAAGCAGAAATTAGACAGACATGGCACACAAGCCAAGTAATTAATAAGCTAACTACGTCATTCAGTCAAATGTGGGGCGTGCCAACTTGTTGATCGAGCTAGATCGGGGGGTAAATAAATGTTATTGTGACGTTAGGTGTGATGCTGACTTCTAGATCTTACGACTATGGCCAAAGAAGGAACACGTCTTGGCCTTCTGGTTCTAAAGCCTGAAGACAATGTTGGGAGATGGATTGAAAGGGGGATTGTTTCTTCAACAACAAGTCAGAAATTTATCATCAGATAAGTCATCTAGGCCGAAAAAGTATTTGAATATTTCTTCGGCTGAATGTGTTGGGGTTGGTCAAGAGGCTAGATAAAGACCCATCGCTTTTGAAGAATCAAAGCCAAAGCATTCAAACTTTAAGGTTGTAAAATAAACTTGTATCCAGAATTGAAAGACCCATAGTGGATCATTCTGGTGTGGGTCGATTTTCTCGACCGTGGCCTCGATGAGCAAATGTGTGAAATTGGCAAGAATGGTAGGGTTGAGCACCAATTAGTGAACATTGGTCAAGGCTTCGGCAACCAGCATGTTCTCGGCGAGGCACTTATTTGATTTGGTACAAAAGATGAAGTTATTGTACAAATAAAACAAGAAGGCCTCATGTTCTCCTTTCTTAAGGCCACTTTTATCCTGACCAGCAAAGTGGCTGATAAGTATGCTGTAATTGAAGAAATTCTTGTATAGCTTATTTGCCTTATCCTTTGCATTTCTTGGTCATTTCTCTTCAAAACCTCATAAGCACGTTCCTCGAATATCGTCTTCAAGTCTAGGTCGAATCGATACCTAGATAGGGTGGTATCAATTGGAAGGCCAGACGAGGAGGTGCCAAGGATGGCCGTCACATCCAATATAGTCGGCCCTATAAGACCGAAAGGGAGTATCATGGTGTTAGTGCCAAACACCAGAAACTTAGAGCAGTCATCAAGAGCTCTCGATCCATGCTGATTTCAATGGTCGAGAGATTAATGGCGTCAAAGATACCAAGCTCTTTCTAGGCGGCACCAAAGTGAGGTTCCATTTGGTCGACCCAAGTGGCCCAAGCTACGGGGATTAAAAGTCACGCCCTTTGGGGTTTGGCGCAATACCATTTTGACCAATCGTGGCCTTGGAGTACAAGATTCAGGCAATTGGTCTTTAACCACTCGATGATAGGTTCTGGGATGGCATCCTTGAACAGAGGTCCCAAAGCTTGGTGAGTTGGGATTGCTTCATCCTCAAAACGGAGGGCTTTGATGGCATTGTTATTAATGAAGTCTTGACATTTGTCGCATTCCTCAGTGAGTTTGGTGATGAAGGTGTTGGAAGCCATTAGAGTAAAGGTTGGAGGTTTTCTAGGTTTCAAAGGCTTTCTAGGTTTCGAATAATCAGAGCAAAATGGCAAGAGTTCTAGGATTTTTGAAAGCGTAAGATTGGAATGAGGCCGGTGTTTGTATTTATAGACAATTGGAAAATGAGATCTATGGTCTCAGATCTGAGTGTTGAAGGGAAAATCTAGTCGAAATCTTTAATAATCATTGCAAAATTCGAAATACAGGCAAAGAGACCAAAAAGCACAAAAATTGGGGTTGCATGATTATGTGTGACAAGAAACTTTAAGGCACAATCATTATGAAGAGATGTTTCAACGTCTACTCACCTCGGGCGTAAGGTGTGTGCATCACCAAGGTTAGACAGACGCGACAAGAAGCGGCCACATGTCAAGAATTCACGACTATTGAGGATTAACATGCAGAGTGGAGGTTCATGTCCAATAAATGCATCTAAGTGGGTGGATGGAGAATATTCATTTTGCAAAAATCATTTGTTCGGCCATATAGTGTAAACCAAAGATTTATTTTTGGTTGGTAACTGTTCGTTTCTTCAAGGTTGAAGCTCAGCTAGATGCTGTAGGCCGAAGGCTTCAGAAGCGAGGGGTAATGTTTGGACCCAAAATAATACTTTAGGGCGAGCCCATGATTTTTCCAGGTCCAGTAAAAAGCATCAGGAGTATTCCTACCTTGGGCATAGCCCAATAGAGTTCGGCCAAATCCTCTTAGAAGATGGTTCCGTCTAGATAAGGGTGAAGTGGTCGAATCTTAGTACAATGAGGATTCTTCAGAAGCTCAGGATGCTTCGAATTAGAAAAGATGTTGAGAGTCAAAGGTTGAATCTGAGTGATTAAGGAGCTTGGTTTAGAACCCTATAGAAGTTAGGATTCGTCGAGACCTAATCAGATTGGGTTGAGGAATTCTAGTCCAAGTGAAATTCTAACTCGGTCATTGAGGAAATTGCTACTATAGATAGAGAAAGGAGTGCATCATTCAAAGCGCCTCAAAATTCAGCACAAAACTATCATGCGCAAACTCTCACTCGACGCAAAACCTCTCAAAGACCTTGAGATTTATATTTTCTTTTTTCTCGCCAACAAACCTTTAGTTTGGATAAACAACATTGTGGTGGCAGCTAGCAACATCTTCAGTTTGGATAAAAAAAACACTGGAGTCGTAAAGTCAGCCGATTGAAGAACACCTTCAATTTGGATAAATAGCACTATTTCAAGACTGATTATTTACCTATCCAAGTCTCGGTCAACAAGGATTTTTGAGTCCTTGTTGGTAAAGGTCATCTCATCAATATTCTCAGTGAAGTAAAGTGTACCAGGTTACTACATTCGGCACACTGAAAGTCGAATTTGATATTGAACTTCGCAGAACAGGCAACCTTGTCTTCAGGCTCTAGAACCCGAAGGCCGAGACGTGTTCCTTTCTCAGCTAGAGTCGCGAGATCAAGAAGTCAGTAACACATCTAACGCCATATCAACATTCATTTTACTCCCCGGTCGAGCTCGACCGATGAGTTGGCACACCCTGCATGCAATCAAATGACGTAGTTAGCTTATTAATTACTCGGCTTGCGTGCCACATAGGTTAGGTAGTTTTTAGGATCAACACATACAAAGGATGATCTTGGTCCTTTTTCTCGGTATGGTTGGTTACCATTTATGTAGACTTGTCCCATTGAGAGTTGAATAACCTTTTTGAACACAAGAGAAGAGAATATCACTTTCACATCGTGAATACAATATCATCCAATGCAGGTTAGGGTTAATGAGTCATTATATAAATCATTAGTGTTCATGCATGGCTATTTAATGTCCATGAACATATTAGGGTTTGATGCTAACGTTCTTCAAGTGGCTTACACCTCCGGGTCGAGCAAAACCAGAAAGGTTTCAATTCAAATTATCAGCGATGACGAGCTCGAGGACCACGAGAACGAGGGTGCAATAGGGGGTCGAGCAACACCGGGGATGTTTCAATTGACATTAAATTATTATTGTGGTTAACATATGATTTGGTAATTAACTTATTCAATTAATCGGGTTTGCTGGTTTAGTACGTATTCTTGGATTTTAGTTGCCAACAAGAGTGGGCTTCTGTCAACCATGCCAGAAAGAAACTTTAGAGCTCTCCCTCCATATCTTTTTCTTTTGGAAAATATTTGAGAGAGTGGTTGTTTCAGAATTTTCTTTTCTTACGTAGGTGATGGGGTGGGGTGGGGGCTGGGGGTATTGCTTCGCGCCCGGGGGGGGGGTGGGGAAGAAGATGATAAGCAGTCATCTTCTTTTGTTTTTTATGTTTACAATTATATAGAAATAAAATTATCTTTTATTATTTAAATATTTTTTATTCATATTATAATATTTAATTAAACTTGTAGGACACAAGTATGTGACATATAAGCACTTAACAAAAGTTTTGACAGAATTGTGACGGAAGAACTACATTGATTTGTGACATTCATTTTCAAGAACTATATTGATCAATTTTCAATTTCATGAACCATCTTGATGGGTTGAATCAATTTCAAAGATTATTTATGATAAAAAGAACCTATTTCAAATGATTGAAAAATATCTAAACAAAACTCTAAAACAATGTAAACTGTCGGAAGAACAAGATTTATAAGCTAAGAATAGAAAGCGGTACTTAAACAATTGGATTTAGAGCACATTTGAACGGCACAAAACAATGCTCGGAGCCAAAGTCCCTCCACGCCTCATTACCCGCCGAATCCCTTTTTCAAAAACCCCAACACACCTCAATCCCCCCAACCCAAACCAATCTCCCCCTCTCTTCGAAAACATCTTACACCTCTTGAAACAGTGTGCCTCCACCAAACAGTTGAAGCAAATCCACACCCAAATGCTCATAAACTCCGTCGACAAACCCAACTTCCTCCTCCCCAGAATCATTGACCTCAAAGACTTCACTTATGCCTCCCTTCTCTTCTCCCACATCCCCGAACCCAACGACTACGCCTTCAACGTCATGATCCGCGGCCTGACCACCACATGGCAGAAATATCAGCTTACTATTGAATTCTATTACCAAATGAAGTCTTTGTATTTGATGCCCAATAATTTTACTTACCCGTTTGTGTTCATCGCGTGTGCGAACTTGTTGGAGTTGAATCATGGGCGTGCAGCGCATTCGTCGGTGTTTAAGACTGGGTTGGATAAGGATGGACATGTGAGTCACTCGTTGATTACTATGTATGCAAGGTGTGGTGAGTTGGGTTTCGCACGGAAAGTGTTTGATGAAATTTCTGAGAGGGACTTGGTTTCGTGGAATTCAATGATTTCTGGGTATTGCAAGATGGGCTGTGCTGGGGATGCTGTGCAGTTTTTTTGCGAAATGAGGACTGATGGGTTTGAGCCAGACGAAAGGACCTTGGTAACAGTTCTTGGGGCGTGCGGGGACCTGGGTGATTTGAGTTTGGGTAAGTGGGTGGAGGGTTTTGTGGTTGAGAATAAGTTGGAGATGAATACATATGTGGGGTCTGCGTTGATTGGTATGTATGGAAAGTGTGGTGATTTGTCTTCAGCGAGGAGGGTCTTTGACAGCATGAAGAAAAAGGATCTGATAACCTGGAATGCCATGATTTCAGGGCAAGTACCTCTCCCTCAAGTATAGTTTTTGTTATATTTCTTGTTTATATTGCTCACTGCAGGCCTGCAAATGCAATTTGAGGATAAGGATGGGGTCAGAACGCAAAGGAAATAACTTTTTTTATCAGGCTTAGAATGTTAGGTTTTGATGATAACAAATTAAATGGGAATCTAACATACTTCTTAGATTCAATAGCAATGTGATTTGAACAGTAAAAGGTTATAACAAAGTCCAGGGTAGAAAGAGACTAGGGTTACGGGAATGTTCTGTCTTAACAGGAAATGTAAGTACAGAACTGGGATTGATGTGACGAAGAAGGAGAATGAGAAAATGAAGCTTTTGAGTACTTTTTCATGTAGATGCCTTGCACCTTGGTTAGATTATATCTCACATTTAGTAGATCATGAAACATAAGTATTGCACTCAAATCTTTGTATTTTGAAAATCTCTTTAGATTATTAAAATAACAAAAACGGAAGGGTAATTTCTTTGACATAAATGAACTAGTAGCTACATTTGGTTGTAGCAAAGTGTGCCTATTACAACATTATACTAGATTAGTTTCTAATTACCCAAAACAAAGTCTGGTAAATTGGTTTGGGCACAGTTGTACCTACTTCTCTATGGAAAAATATTTATGTAAGAGGTTCCCTTTGGTTGAACATTTTCTTCCATGGGAGTGCAATTTTTTAGGAGGTGGCTGGGTTGCTTTATGAAAACTATTTTCATTTGCCTGCTGTTTGGTTTAACAATAAGCACATAAGAAAGAGCAATATATTTATGATGGTATTCAACTTGGTACTCCCATACGTTCACACTTCGCACTACTTTGTACTTTTTATTGCTTACAGAAGTTTTCTTACGCATCTATTAAATATTTTCTGACTGTTATTGACCCTCAAGCCCCTTCAATATGTCCCTGGAAGAGGAATCTGGTAAAAACCTATGGTTATCAGATTCTAATGGGATGACTTCAAAAAGTATGTCCAATTCGACAATCAGCAGTATACCATTAATATATATTTGTAAATCATCATTTTCATACATGACAGGTATGCACAAAATGGAATGTCTGATGAGGCAATGGTGCTCTTTGATGGTATGAAAGAGGCAGGTGTCAATCCTGATAAAATCACGTTGGTGGGAGTGTTGTCTGCATGCGCCTCAATTGGTGCCCTAGAATTGGGGAAATGGATCGACACATATGCAACTGAACGAGGCTTACAACATGAGATTTACGTTGGTACTGCATTGATTGACATGTATGCTAAGTGTGGGAGCTTAGCCACTGCTCTGAGAGTTTTTGAAGACATGCCCCAGAAAAATGAGGTTTCTTGGAATGCCATGATATCTGCCCTTGCTTTCCATGGGAGAGCACATGAAGCAATATCCCTATTCAAGCGCATGACAGAAGGTTCTGCATCTGTTCGGCCAAATGACATCACATTTGTAGGATTACTTTCTGCATGTGTTCATGCTGGATTAGTCGACAAGGGTCGTCAGTTATTTAATTTGATGAGCTCGTCATTTGGGCTTGTTCCAAAAATAGAGCATTACTCTTGCATGGTTGACCTTTTGTCACGTGCAGGACTTGTACATGAAGCTTGGGACTTTATTCAGAAAATGCCTGAAAAACCAGATCAAGTTGTACTGGGGGCGTTGCTTGGTGCCTGTAGGAAGTGTAAAAATGTAGATGTCTCCGAGCAGGTATTGCAGTTGCTTCTTGAATTAGAGCCTGCAAATTCTGGAAACTATGTTATCTCATCAAAGATATATGCAAATTCAGAAATGTGGGATGATTCAGCGAGGATGAGAATGTTGATGAGACAAAGAGGTGTCAGTAAGACTCCTGGTTGTAGCTGGATTGGGAATGAGGATCAACTTCATGAGTTTCACTCGGGTGAAGGCTCAACAGAGATTCTCGATGTAATTAAATTACTATATGAGGATCTGAAGATTGAAGGTTACATTCCAAACATTAATTCTGTCTAGAGAAACGAGGATGACGCCCTGCTATGCATCTGGATCTTATCAACAAAATGACATGTTTATAAGATTGTGATGCCAGGTTGGTGAATTAAAGCAATTTCTCTTTCTCTTCTGGCATATTTAGCAACGTTTTGGGGTGTAAAGTTGTGTGATTATTTTCTGGTTTGCAATTTATTTGTCCCTCCCTTTCTGCATGAGTTGTTCATTGGGCAGCTAAAAGCTTTAGGGCCCATTTGGTACCCTACTCAAAAGTTTTCAATATTTTTATAAAACTCAAAAACTTGTTTGGTATGACACAAAATTGTTTTTGTCTTCGCAATTTTTTTTTTCAAAAAAAAAACATAGCTCTTTGCCAGCAACTCCTTGTTGGAGCCGAAGGAGGGAGATCGAGATCAAGACCAGAAGAGATAGGGCAGAGAGCGGAAGAAAGGAGATAGAGAGAGAAAAGAGATAAGGGAGAGAGGAAGAGAGGAAGAGAGGGGAGAGAGGATGAAGAAAAGATCTGGAGAGAGAGAGAGAGAGGATAAGAGTGGGTTTTAGTTTTGAATTCAGTTTTTCAAAATAGTACTACGAAGAAGAATTTAGGATTGGGACTCAAAAACTGTTTTTGAGTTAAAAAAATTAGATTCAAGTTGAAAACCAAACAGGTGCTCTTAGTTTTTAAGATGTGCGGTTTAGAGAATCAATAAAATCAAAGGGTTATTGCGCATCATATTTTCGTTTTTTTCAGTGTGCATATTCAGAGAAATGAATATAAGTATGACCGTAGCCATGGAAGAAGAAATTAAACTAAACAGGCATTGGATTGAACTTCAAAGGTCTAAAGGTGACGCACGATGCAGTCATTTTGCTGGAAATTATCGCTTCCAATATTATTTGTACCTCTTATGCAACCTTTGATTAAAACGTGCAGGTTACCCTACTGCTGCCCGCGACTGGACGTAATGGTCCTTGTTGGCAGAAATCAGCAATTGACTGACTAGGATTTACACTTCATTGTCCTGCAACAATTGTACATAGCTCTCCCTACGTCTTCTCTTCCTTCATTTCTTTGTGTGTTGTTTTCCTGCTTTACTTTTTACATATATGGCTCCATAATTCTCTGGTGAGGTGTTCATAGCAGTGATAAGAGATCACCATCATGCTGGTGTGATTTGTATCGTCATGCATGCCTCAAGTTTAATCACGAGGCCCGCGGAGAATAAGTTGACTTTAGATTTTAGAATCAACTTGAACAATTGCCCACGCGCTACTGAGGGTTTTGAAACCATAATGTAGGACATGCATAAATAATTTTGACAGAAAGACGTACAAATTGTTGATGATGGCCTTGAGCTTTCTCAGACTTATAAGTTTGTGTTGTGGAGCTTGGACATGCATTGGTCTCGCAATTTGGGTAGTAAAAAAAAAAGAAAAGAGTGTTGATTTCCTACAACTAAAGCTAAAGTCTAAAGAAAAATAAAGGGCTTATTTTTAGCTACGTCTTCTGAAACTCGATTTTGATCGTACTCTACACTTTGTAACTCAAAGGTTACCACTTGACTCTCTGAAACTCAAAATTCGTTTCATTTTGATTTGTGAAATCTCTCACTTCTCCTTGAAACTTAAGGGCATATTTAGTAGTTTACTAGAATTCAACTTTTACACTGGAAAATAAATTTCAAGTTTTAGGCCTTAAAAACTATTTTTAAAAAATAAATTCAAGACTAACTAAAATATATAGTATCTCTGTAAAAATCAAAAAAGTGAATTTTTAGAGTTTTTAAATTTAAAGCTCATTCATCTCTCTCTCTCTCTCTCTCTCCAAATCTCTCTTCCTCTCTTTTCTTCTTTCTCTCTCCTCTTTTTTTTTTTTTTTAATTTTGATAGATGAAATTCAGGAATGAGTAATGCGACGCTTAACCTTTGGAGAGAAGTGTTGGAATCTAAAGATCTTTGTCTAAGTCAGTTAAAGACAAAGTATATGGAGGGCAAATGGAAGCTCAAATGAGTTAGGGGTGAGGATTGGAGGTCATGAAGTGCCAAAAAGCGATCACTTTCGCTACCTAGGATCTATCTTGCAAAAAAAACGGAGAGTTGGATGAAGACCTCAACCGAAGAATACATGTTGAATGAATGAAGTGGAAGAGTGCATCCGGCGTGTTGTGTGACCGTCGTATGCCATTAAACGTCAAGGGAAAATTTTATAGGATGGTAATAAAGCTGGCAATGCTTTATGGCACGGAATGTTGAGCGGGGAAGCATCAATACGTACATAAAATAGGGGTAGTGAAGATAAGAATGCTTCGTTGGATGTATGGGCACACGAGAAATGATAAGATTATGAATGAGAATACCCGAAGTAAAGTAGGAGTAATCGAAATTGAAGGAAATATGAGAGAAAATCGATTACGGTGGTTTGGACAAATAAAATGAAGGCCTACTAACGCTCTGGTTAAAAGATGCGATTACGGAACAAAGGTTCAGAGACAAAGGGGTAGATGAAGACCTAGGAAGACTTTGGAAAAGACTCTAAGAAAGACTTAGAGTACGTGGATCTAACAAAAGAAGTGAGACAGAATCGAGCGCAATGACGTTCTAGGATTCATATAGCCGACCCCACTTAGTGGCAAAAGACTTTGTTGTTGTTGTTGTTGTTGTCTTTGTCTCTTATCTAATTCACTCTATTCATTCTCTTTGTTCTTTCTCTTGTCTTGAGAAACTTTTTCTTGTGCCCATAATACAAGTGCTACACCACGTGTTGTTATATAAATTGTAGGAAATTTTATTTTTCATGTTATTCATATTTTAATACAAGAATCTCATCACTTGTACAGAGACATGTGGTGTACTATTCCCTGTTCCAGATACATTAAAAAATCTTTACTCTCTCTCCCCTTCCTCTCTATCTCTTCAAATCCTCTCTCTCTCTTTCCTCTAGTCATCTATTACTTTCTTTCCTCATCTATCCTCTTCCTCCCTCTCTTTGAATCTCTTTATTTAGTTTAAGTTTTAAGATTTAAAATTTTTAAATCTCTTACCAAACAAATTTTTTAGTCTTAAAAAAATTGGCTTTCAAGAAATGATTTAAGGAATGACGAAATTTTTTTAATAGAATACCAAACAGGCTATAAACATCTCTCCTAGAGCAAATGTGAGGTCCATCACCCAATAAGAGTAAGCTACAAGTGCTAATGTATTTGATACTAAATCTCCATTATGTATTAACATTAACAATCATAAAATATAAGTTTAGAGAATAAATTAAGAATTTGAATTTTTTTCGGTTGCTATGATTGAGTTGAAAAAAAAAAAAAAAAAACTGATTAGCCTAGTACCCAAATCAAACCCACATAAAGAGATTAATAGAATTAAGACAACATGGAGTGAACTTTGAGTTTTATGGGGTAGGGGGGAATCAAAATTGAATTTCAGGTAGCAAAGTTGAGAGAATTTTGAGTTTCAAGAGTAAAATGACGATTTTTTATTTACATATGATAGAATTCCAAATAAATTCAAGAAAGCATGGCTAAAAATAAAACCAAAAAAAGTTTGAGTTTTATGGGGTAGAGGGGAATCAAAATAGAATTCTAAATAATAAAGTTAAACGAATTTTGAGTTTTAGGAGTAAAATGACGATCCCTGTATATGGGTTTAACGGTTTGGACTTCGAATTTGTGTGTGTCCGGCTGAGATAAAGAAGTCTGACTATATGCTGCGTTTTGGCAGGAGATAAATTTTGGCGGATTGTTTTTTCTTGTGTAGTGCTCAATAAAAGACATATGGAGCTGCATCTTTTTCCTTTGTAGTGACTAACAGAAAGGGACGTACATAAAAATACATTTGTCACTTTCAATTTCCATACGCGGATAAAAGTAAGTATAATTTCAAAGCAAAATGTCTTAATCTTCATGTCTGAACATGTTTACTAGGATGGAATGTGAATTAGTGTATTAATCCGATGGGAGTGTCTCGTATTGGACATGTGAACCTCGCATCAAAGACTTAACAATATATGCACCAATAACATGTATACATATAATATAAACTCTTATGCAAAAACTATCGAGAACCCCAATTGGCAAGAGGTCATGGCCTCTGAACTTGAGCTTTGGAAGCGAACCATACTTGGACTCACTTTTCTACCCCCGACAAGAAGCCCATTGGATGTAAGTGGGTTTACAAAATAAAGCACCCTTCCAATAACACTATCGAGCGCTATAAAACCTGTTTGATGGCCAAAGGTTACACTCAGCTTGAAGGGATCTATTATCATGATACTTTCTCCCCCACTACAAAGTTGGTCACATTTCAATGCCTTTTAGCCCTCAATGCTTCAAAAAAATTGTCCCTTCATTAGTTGGACGTTAATAATGCTTTCTTCCATGGCGATCTCTGTGAGGAAATTTATATTGGGCCGCTTCCTATTCTTAAGCCAATGGGGGACAGGGGGAGCACATGGTGTGTCACTTGAATAAATCTTTATATGACATAAACAAGCATCACGTCAATGGTTGTTCAAGTTTTATGAGGCCATTCTACTAGATATACTAAATCCAAGTCAAACTATTCCCTCTTCACAAATACAAATAATAAATCCTTCACGGCTCTCCTCATTTATGTCAATGATATTTTGATTACTGGTCATGATCCGGTTGGTATCAAGAAGCTCAAAACTTTTTTAAATTCACGTTTCTTCAATGAAGATCTGGATGATTTAAAATAATTCTTGGGAATAGAAATTTCCCATTCCAAAAAGGTTATCTTTATTTCCTAGTGAAAATATTTGATAGACATTCTCAAAGATATTTGTGAGTTGGGTGTGAGACCTACCGAATTTCCCATGGAGCAGAATTTGAAGTTATTACTAGATGAGGGTGATTTCCTTCTTTATCCTTCAAAGTATCGACGATTGGTAAGAAATCTAACTTGTCTCACCATCATTAGGCATCACATCACCTTTTCTATGCACATTCTAAGTCGATTTATGCAACAACTATATGCAAGCCCCATTATGATGCAGCTCTACGTGTTCTTTGATTTCTTAAGAGTACTCCAGGCCAAGGCATTTTATTCTCTTCACACAGTTCTTTACAGTTGAATGCTTATTGAGGTAAACCAAACCAAATCCAACCCAGTCTAGTTGAAGACACCCATCCTCGTCTTACCAAATTTGTGCCTAATATACCGAAAATCTCCTCCTCTCCCTCACTCACTCGCGCGCGCACTTGTACTTGTACACTCCAAAATCCTCCATGTGGCCACTGGCTCCCTCCTAGATTTCGACTTCTATAACTTCAGTCTCCCTCCAAAACCCCCTTCCCTCTCACTCTCTTCCTTCAAAGCTTTCACACACCTTGTTATATTCTGGCGTTTCAATTTCCAGCCGTTTCACCCAAAACCTAATTCACCATTTGACCGCCATGGTTTAATCCCCCTGACCCAAAAATCCCACTTTGTTCTCTGCTGGTACACAACAATAGATTTGGTGGATAGAAGCTTGCTTTCTATAAATATATTACATTCGTGGGGTTTGTGCATAGTGCTGTTATTTTATTGTTTTTTTCTTTGAAATGAAACGCACCATTTTATTTAAATTTTTTTTCCCAGATCCAAAATGTCGTCGTTTTTGCCCTGGGTTGAAACACAAAAACGAAAATGCAACAGTGCCACTCCAGAGGGGTGGAAATCTAGGTTTTAGGAACGAATTCTGGCAACCGAAGGTGCGGCTGCACCTCAGTGGCTTCACTCTTGCATGCAGGTGACATTGTACGTACTGCTGTGTTGTATTTTGATAATCAAGCAACCCTATATATTTCGGTTACTCCGGTATTTGATGAAAGGACACGACATGTAGAGATATACTGACATTTTGTGAGGTATAATAAGATGCAAAAACTAGAGGAGTGATTCTTCATTGATGTAAATATAAACCCATGTACAATTTTCTTTTCAATACACAGAAAACATTATTCTACAGTATCATCTTTCTTTAGATTGTCCTCTCCAAAAGCTTATCAGATTTATATTTCCAATTTCTTATTCATATACAAAATCCTAAAATATTGTAAAACAAATTAATCTCATCGTTAGTCTTCACTGGTTGTCGATCCCGAATTGTGCAAGAATTTAATTAATGCCATTCATAAAAGAAGACTTACTATGACACTGAAAAGAGCAACAATTACAGATTGTGACAAATACCCTTTGAATCCCTTTCCGCCATGCTTCGTATAATAAAGAGCCAATATTTCTTCTCCTCATGCTAAAGATGAAAACAGACGAAATTGACAAACACCCTTCATTAGAAAATGAACAAGAAAAAACCACTTCAATTAATAAAGTTCCTTTCTCGTTACATATAAATATCGTATACAATTGTATTGCACCAGCACCAGCATGAAGATTAACAGAAGCTCCTTAATTTAAAATTCAATTAGAAAAGAACAATACTTCAGCCAATTATGGGAGGCTTGGTGACAAGTCCATCATCTTTGTCAACCCATACCCAAACCCTATAGCAGTCATAGTTGGTAATCACATATGTTTCTCCTTCAATTACAATCTTAGCAGTCACAATAGGATTCTCTTTCTCAATTGTTTCGTATGCAATCTTTCCCTTCACTCCCACAAGCTCTGGCCACGAACCCTTACCTGTAAAAACAGGATCGAAAACGAAATATAAGCGTCGAGAATATCCTAGATTATCCGGAGTCTTTCAACCTAGTTTCAAACGGCTGCAAGTGGTCTCGTATCACCCAATCGAGAAAAATTTGGTGCATACAACACATATGATAAATATATCATAATTAAAAAGAATAAATATTTTATATATATTAGCTTTGAATGTGTTTAAATTTGTGGTATGATAAAATGACTGTTTATACAGTAGAGAAGCATTTTGAAGTCCTCTCATATATATTAGACTTTGGGAAATTTTATTTGAACCCATGTAACTTATCTCTACACCCAGCTTACTCACTACACCCATATTATTTTTAATTAAACTATCAATATCTTTTTAAACCCAAATTTATTACCTAAACTACCCTCACAAACTCAATTTAATATGTAAATTTATCTTTACACCCATGATATTAACTTATTGAATTTGGGTTTTTTCCGAGTTTTCTGATTGCGGTGATGGCGAAGTCTCCCTCTCTCCCTCTCTCCTTCTCTCCTCTCGCTTTCTCCTCTTCATTTAATATTGGAGCTTCGTCATCTCTTAGAATCTGCTCCCCTGAGCTTATAAGAATGGAGTAAGCAAAGGAAATCTCATCTGCTCCTTTCTTTTTCGTGGAGCATGATGCAGCAACAAATATTGATCATGCTCCCTGTAGTTAAACATCTGATGTTTCTTGGGTGTAACTGCTTTTTTCTCATTTAGTCTCTTTCATAAGTAATAGGTGATACTTATTCTGGGATTGAATCTGAAAAAGATGGTCGTGAAGCTTGCAACATTCTTCATGCTGCGAGACCGTCAAAGGTACTATTTTTTAGCAAACTTGCTAATGTTTTATATTTTATTACATGTGTCCTGGAGTGTTTCACTTCGTGTTAATGTGAATAATTTTGTTGTGGTCATGTTTTATTTTTCCCCAATTTCTGTATCCTCCAAAACTATCTTTGAATCGTTGGTTATATTTTCATTCTGGGATTGTGAGATCTAGATGGGTTTTTGTACAAATGGTAGGCTGAGATTTGCACCTGAAGAACCAAAAAATGAGTGTTTCTTTGACAGTGATGGCCTTCAATTTCACGAAGATCAGACGGAAGACAGTCCCTACTCATGGGATAAGAGAAAGGATTTATGCATAAGCGTCATTATCCTATGATTCTGTGTACCCAGCAAGGTAAATATTTTCTTCTGCTTTCCTTTCATTTGCTGCGATTTCCACCATGGATCTTGCTTGTTTTTTGGTTGTATCATGGTAAGAGTTTGATTATTGGGTTTTTGGTTCGTTGATACAATTTTGTTTTATTGTTAAATTCATTTTGTACTTTATGGTAATAATGCAATAGGGTAAAAAAAGACACTTCTCATTTAAAATTTAAGCTGGGTGTAAAAAGAGGTTACATGAGTTCAAATAAGATTTCCCTTAGACTTTTCGCTGTTACTTTTGGTTAGTCATGGCCACCGTTTCTCATTGTGGACTTGTATATAACTGTTACTTTGAGACATTTCAGTCTTATCGAGAAAGAATAATATCTAAGATATATGCATTGGATTTGGATCCCTGCTGTTGGAATTTTTGAGTAGAAATTTCATTGTTCCACATTGGTCACGACCAAAAGATTCCCTCACTTTATAAGGCTTTGTCCCTTATAGATAGTGATTGGAGTGATGGACCATGGAGAATGAAATTAGGCTCAACCTTGGGGTTGGGCTTTGGGCTTTCGAATTTAATTAATTAATTATCTTTTATTAATAGGCTCATCTTTTCAGATGAAGTCTGAAGTGATGAAAGAACGCAGAGCAAAGCACCCCTCTGAGAAGGATGTCTTCCAACAGACGCACCTCATTCTCATACTTGTTGCGAACAGGTATAAACCTACTACATATACATCCATCTGCATGACATTTAGAACACATGAATATCAAATTCTTTGTCTACAATCCTAAACCTTCTTACTGAGAGAACCACAACGAAATTCACCAAAAGTCAGTTTTCCGATGCTGGAATTCTAACTTAGATCGTTGAATCCTGGTGAGGCAGACGTCCATAGAACTATAAGCACTGAGTAGGGACGAAATTTCTGTTTTAAGAACATTGCAGTACGCAAGCCTTGATCTTCAGTTTTGTCTATTTAAATATTAATTCTTTTTTTTCTTTTTTTTGAGAAACCAAAATAATATTACGAGAGGGAAAAACCCTAGGAACATCCAAAGCCCCTAAATTAAAATAACAAAGCATCAGAAGAAGCTTGAGGAGCACATCCCACCCAAACATGAAAATTCTCTAAATCATGTCCACAAAAGCTAATGGCATCAGCTACAAAATTAGTTTCCCTAAAAATATGATTCCAGGAGATAGATTCAAAAGAAGAGGCCAGCCATTTAATGTTTTCAATGATAGCTCTAATACGCCAAGGAATGCTACACTTTCTCAAGATTGCCTCAATGACAATCTTTGAGTCCCCTTCAATTGACCTTCTTTAAACCCCGAGATTTGGCCATCTGAAGAGCATCCCTAGTGGCCAAGGCCTCAGCAACAATGATTGTGCTCTGACCCAGCTTTCTTGATCCCACCATAAAAGGTCGACCGTGATGATTTCTAATGATAAACCCTGCAGCAGTAGAGGTACCTACAACAAAGCTGTCAAAATTTATTTTGTGATACTCAACATCTGGGGGATGTCATCTTATACTAATGTTATTTCTAAAGTGGTCTACCACCTTCCTTTGGAATTCACTAGTAAGAAGTTCTTAGCTATAGAAGATACAGTCTTAAAGCTGTGAATAGGATTAGGCTTTATCTACTTAAAAACAAAAACATTTATGTCATTCCACATTTGCCACCAAATAAACATAACCTTGCTAAGATCAGACAAGCCTTCTTTATCAATGTACTACAGGGTATTGAGCCAGTCATTAACATATGGAAACAAGGAAATAACAGGCAGGTTATTATCAATCTTCCACAGCTCCTGAGCAAAAAGAAAGTCTTTAAACATGTGACCAATGTCTTCCTCAGCATTATTACATAAGGGACATAAGGCAGAATTGTTATGATTGAATTATGTAATTTAGCATTAGTGGTTAGCTTGTTTCTCACCAACAACCAACTAAAACAATTAACTTTGTGAGGAATATTTAGTTTCCAAATTTTGTTAAGGAGCCCCGTAAACATAAGATTTTAATTATCATCAATTTGAATTCTATGGGTTGATTTAACGGAGAACTCTCCATTGGAATTAGGACCCCAAACAAGTTTATACTCAATATTATTAATTGGGATGGGAATGACTAAAATTTTATCAACCGCATCTACTGGCAATAATTGGTTAAGGGGGTTGTTTGTACCATACTTGACCAATCCCGAAACTACCAAGTATCAGTCAACGTCATACCTTCAAGGACCCATTGAGGGGTTCATGCTGAGGCACCCTTGCAGAAGCACAAGAGTTTCCTTTCAACCAGGAGGCCAATCACAGCGCGACACATGTTAACGTCAGAATAAAGCTTATAGAGTCCCACATTGATCACGGACAAAAGCTGGAAACTCACCTCAACTATAAAAGGAAACCATTCTTCTACAATGAATCCTGAATGTCATTACTGTACTTAAGCTAGTCATTAGAACTCATTAATGATGATTATGCTTGAACCTATGTATTTGTGTAAACCCTTCACTATTAATAAGAACTCCTCTACTCCGTGAATGTAGCCAAACTTAGGGTGAACCACATATATCATGTGTTTACTTCCTTATCTCTATCTCTTTACTATCCTCACTAGTGACCGGCGCAACCGAGCGAAGGTCACAAACTTGACACTTTACGTTGTTCCAAAGTCTTCACTAATTTTGTGCATCAACATTTGGCGCTGTCTGTGAGAACGACACTTATTCCTACTCTCTCCAGCTTTGTCAAGTTAGTTTCTATCGTTTGTACACTCTCATTTGATCAGGTATCCCTCTCCAACATGGGAAGCGAAGGAAGCCACAGCACGCAGAACAATACCCCCCTCTGGTGCCTAGTGTGAGATAACTAAGGAAAGAAAGAAAGAATTTTTCTTTTTAGGCTAAGGTCGAAAAGCTTGAGGCTCAGAATAGCAAGATAACAATGAAGAATGAGATCCTCTAAGAACAGTATGAGAAACACTTTGAGATGCTCTACGAAGCAAGGTAAACTCGATCTCACAAACTAATCGCCCTTGTGGATGGTAACCAGTATGTCCCCCAACATGGAGGGTCACCAGTCTTCAACATGGATACTCCTAATGAGGAGCAAACTACCCATCAATATGTTGATCAACGTGAGACTTCTCTCAACCCAACTGCTTCGACCCTTGGTATGAGAAGTGGAAAGAGGCGCCTCCTCACATAAGGAGTGGAAAAATCGAAGGCTGTTAATCGCAACTGTTAAGCCTTTTTTAGACATCATCGAGAAAACACCATCCACATAGGCTCAAGGATCAAAGATCCAAGAGTCATTAAAGAGCTCGGTCCTCTACCACAACGTAGGCCAATGCCCAATCCAAGAAAAGAATGACATGCCTTGGATGGACAGGAAGATGTAGGAGACTTAGGGGACTTCCAAATGGCATGTCCCAGAAGCCAATATGGTGAATTTAAGGAAAAGCCACATGCCTTTGACCAAACTCCTCTAGTTTCAAGAGATGAAGGAAACATGTGAATGAGAGTTCTAATGGTGCCTGACTCCACTCAGGACCCTCTTATCCTGCATCTCCTTGAAAAAGCGAACAGGCTAAAGGTCGAGGATCAGCCAAGGCCTGGCCCTCTGATAAGGAGGATCCTTGACACCCCTCTACAAGGAGAAATGAAATAGAAGCTTGGCTTGCAATCTTATACTGGGATGGAAGATCCAATTAAGCATATCTACATTTTTTAATCTACCATGGCATACCAAAGACACAATGATAAGGAACGATGTCTTATATTCCCCTCAACTCTCTCTAGTGAAGCTCTCAATTGGTATTGTCGTCTTCAACCTAATACTGTGGATTCCTTCACTGAGCTAAGAAAACTCTTTGTGGCTCAACACATCTTCCAAGTTGATCGATTACACTTCGCTAATGAGATACACAATTTGTCAGAAGTCGGACGAGTCATTGAGTGAATATGCTAGTTGCTTCAATCAAAATAGTACTCTCGTTATGTTGAGGCAGATGATAAAATAACACTTAGAGCCTTCACGGTAGGCATACGTGAATGCTTCTTCAAGTACATGATCAATGTCAACCCTTGGAAGACTTACTTTGAGGTGATGATACAAGCTTACAATCATGCCTTTGCCGAGGCAAGAACATACCAAGGGAGCCCTCATATGATTAACCCATATTAACAAGTAAGGAATGGAAGTCAAATTCTACCAAGTGAGAAGGTTTTGGCCATCCAGACACCTATTGCATCTTCTCCTGCCTCATTTAGCTACCCGCTAAGTCACCAAATGTATTCGGTTATTGGCAAGATAAAGGATTTTTACTCTCAAAATGCTCATTACAACAAGAGGGATAAAGGTTTATATCAAGACAACCAGGGGTAAACGTACCTTCAACTATTATGACCATGGGGTTAAGCCTTACTTTTTCAAAATTGGGGACTAGGTGCTGAAGGAAATGTTTTTGCAAGAAGGCATACGCATTACAAATGTTTTGACATTCAACCGTTTGAGATCCTTTGTAACACAAGCCATTCGGCAAATACTTAATGAAAAAGGAATTCAGACAACTTCATTTGAGTCTTTTACATTCCTAGCATTGGAACACTTGGTCTATGCTGACCTACCTCTATACTCTAACTCAGAGCTTCAACATGCATATTTGACAGAAAGTAAGTGAAACTAAGTGTTACAACCAACATGGTTCACATATCCAAACAATGGATTCCTTCATGCATAGCAAAACATTCCCAAGCATCATTCATGTCAATCAACATAAACATCATACATTTCAACACATTTATACATAAGCCAACTGAGCTTCGAATGGGTGTTAACATGCATTTTGCCATTCGGCACTTACTACAATGTGCCTCGGCAACTTGCCCTTATTCTCACCAATCAGGTGATGAAGGAACTCACCTTCATATCACTAACCAAGTGATGAAGAGTATAACCCATACTCTAATATCCTTTGACAACTTGCCACTCTTTCCACTAACCAAGTGATGAAGGCACTCATTTTTGTATCACCAACTAGGTGATAGAGAGTACAACCAGTACTCTAAGAAACAATTTTGAGTTTCGACAACTTGCCACTTTTCTTATCAACCAGGTTATGAAGGAACTTACCTTCGTGCCACCAACCAAGTGATGAAGAGCACAATCAGTACTCTAACAGACAATGTTGAGTTTTGGCAACTTGCTACTCTTCTTACTAACTAGGTGATGAAGGAACTCACCTTCGTATCACCAACCAGGTGATCAAGCACAACTAGTACTCTAATAAACAATGTTGAGATTTGACAACTTGCCACTCTTCTTACCAACTAGGTGATGAAGGAACTCACCTTCGTATCACCAACCATGTGGTAAAAGATACAACTAGTACTTTAATAAACATTTTTGCCTCGACAACTCACCACTCTTCTCACCAAACGGATGATGAAAGAAGTTTCCTTCTTTCCACCAACTAGGAAAGAGCAGTACATCATGTACATGTGGATTCTTAGCATTCATAAGTAGTCGAAAATTTTCAAGCCGTACAGCTCGAAAAAGGCATATACAAACTCAATAAAGCCTTTCACACTCTTGCTCAAGAGTGTGGAAGCAAAATCTTGACCTATGTAATCGTAAACTAGCATGAGCAATTTAGGGTATATATGGTTCAACAAACTTTCAACTACTACAACATGTAGATTGCCTTCCACACTCTTATTCAAGAGTGTGGAAGCAAAAACAATATATGTGGTCTCTCCCACATTTTCTTGTCCCTAGTTCAAAAAATAAAAATAAAAATAAAAAATCTGCCAAAAAAAATATGCAAAAAATAAAATCCAAAATTAATTACTTAATACTTATTTTGATAATTATTAATTATTTAATTAATTGTTAATTATTAATTATGACACGTGGAGAAGGCCAACAAAGTTTCAACACATAAGAGATAACTACAACATGTAGATTGCCTTCAACACTCCTATAAAATGCTTCCCACACCCTTGAAAGGAATGAGCTTCCCACACCCAAGGGAGAAAGCTTCCCACACCCCCACACCCTTGAAGGGAGAGAGCTTCCCACACCCTTGAAGGGAGAGAGCTTTCCACACCCTTGCAAGGAGAGAGCTTCCCACAGCCTTGAAAGGAAAAAGCCTTCACACACTTTGAGGGAGGAAGCCTCCCACACCTTGAAAGGAGGAAGCTTCACACTTTGCCAAACTACAAAAAATTCAAAAAGCCTTCCACACTCTTGCTCAAGAGTGTGGATGTAAAATCTATTTATATGGTTCAAAAAAAGGTTTCACCTATAAAGCTTCAACCAAAAAGCTTCACCTACAAAGTTTCAACCAAAAAACTTCACCTACAAAGTTTCAACAAATAAGCTTCACCCACAAAGCTTCAACCAAAAAGCCTCACCTATAAAGCTTCACCTACAAAGTTCAACCAAAAAACTTCACCTACAAAGCTTCAACCACTCAAGCTACGTGTCGAAAGGAACAAGCTTCACCTACAAAGTTTCAACCAAAAAGCTTCACCTACAAAGCTTCAACCATTCAAGCTATGTGTCCTAAGGAAAAAGCTTCAACCATTCAAGCTATGTACACAAAGGAAAACGTTTCAACCACATTTTCTTTTCTCACCAAAAAGAAAGAAGGAATTGGGCTTAAGAAAAAATACATATACTTGGGCTACATTCAAAAAAAAAAAAAAAGAGCAAAATTTTGATGTCTTTTTTCTAATGACTCAAGAATATCGAGCCACCTCCTTCGGCTATCCTCTTTGCTTGGAAACTTGGGGGACACTTACTATATGCTACTACACTTAGGTACTTAAAATTTTCATGATTACTCAGTAACTTCGATTTTTCAAGTCCCTAACCGAGAAGTTTTTCTCACTCGGGAACTTAGGGAGCACTATTTGTACCATACTTGACCAATCTTAAAACTACTAAGCACCGGTCAGCGTCATACCTTCAAGGATCTACTGAGGGTTTCATGCTGAGGCACCCACGCTGAAGCACAAGAGTTTCCCTCCAACTAGAAGGCCAATCACAGCACAACATATGTCAACATCAGAATAAAGCTCATAGAGTACCACATTGATCGCGGACAGAAGCTGGAGACTCTCATCAACTATAAAAGGAAATCATTCTCCTACAATGAATCCCAAATGTCATGATTGTACTTAAACTAGTCATTAGAACTCATTAATGATGATTATGGTTGAACCTATGTATTTGTGAAAACCCTTCACTATTAATGAGAACTCTTATACTCTATGGATGTAGCCAAACTTAAGGTGAACCACGTACATATTGTGTTTGCTTCCCTATCTCTATCTCTTTACATATTTATCCTCACTAGTGATCGGAGCAATCGAGCGAATGTCACAAACTTGACACTTTATGTTGCTCCAAAGTTTTCATTGATTTTGTGCATCAACAAAGGTCAATATTCCAGTTTTTATCTAGCATTATATCATTAACTTTAAGGTTCCAGTCAATAAGATATTGATTTTGAGTGGCAATGATAATGGATAATGGGAAAGGAAGAACCCAGTTATGGGACCAAAACACTATATTTTGACCATTTCCCATAGTCCATCTCATTCCTATTTTAACAATATGTCTTGCAACTAGAATACCTTTCCAAGTTGCTGAGTGATTTTGCCTACACTTCACATTCCAAATAGAATCATGTCTTAAATATTTTGCTTTAACAATCTTTACCCACCAGCTTTCATTATCATTAATAATTTTCCACACAAGCTTAGCTAAGAAAGTAAGATTGAACTTTTCAGCTTTTCTAATACCAAGGCAACCTTCCACCAGAGGGGTACAAACATCGTCCCATGCTACATGAGAGAAATTAAAATTTTTATTCCAGAGGTGTTTTCTACTCTCCCTATCAATTGTCTGAGTAATTTTTGTGGGGCATTTAAAACAAGCCATTATATGATTAGGCATGTCGGCTAGACTAAACTTAATAAGAGTAAGTCTTCCAACCCTAGAAAAGGAGTTGGCTTTCCAACCTGCAAGTTTATTATGAATTCTAAGTGTAAGTTCTTTTGCATTTACTATCACATCCCGGCCCGGGCCCCCACCACATCTTAGGCTCGACTCTGCTATAGCACGATATTGTCCATTTTGGGCCCCGACCACACCCTCACGGTTTTGTTTCTGGGAACTCACACGAGAACTTCCCAGTGGGTCACCCATCATGGGATTGCTCTCGCGCGAACTCGCTTAACTTTAGAGTTCCGATGGAACCTTAAGCTAGTGAGCTCTCAAAAGGCTTCGTGCTAGGTAGAGATGAAAATATACATATAAGGCTTACATGATCCACTCCCCTAGGCGATGTGGGATCTAACAATTACTGGGTCCTTCCAACATATAATATTATGAATACCTAGATATTTACCAATTGTAGTTTTATGTTGAATTTGCAGAATGTTAACAATATTATTTCTTAAGTTTGCAAGGGTGTTGTTTGAGAAGTAGAGCGAGGATTTATGAAAATTAATTTTTTGACCTAAGACCTTCGCAAAAAGAGTGAGGAACGTAATCTTTCGCGCTACAATTGGGGAGGCTCTTCTAAAAATAAGACAATCATCTGCAAACATTAAGTTAGCAACTCTGTAACCCAAGGGGGATGAAAGAATGCCAATATGATTACTTGAAGTATTAGCTAAGTTATTAAAATGCCTTATTAGGGGCTCCATGCAGATGATAAAAATATATGGTGAGAGCGGGTCACCTTGCCTAATTCCTCTAGTTGGATAAAAATAGCCCTTTAGGCATTCCATCAATTAAAATAGAGAAAGAACAATATGAGATGCAATCCATAATTCTACTGATCTAGTCTTGACTGAAACCAAATTTAATAAGAGTCATTTGTATGAATTTCCAATCTAAAAAGCCATAAGCCATCTCAAGATATCACTTATCATATTCCTTTGACATATGCCGATATCTGTTGGTATATGTGTAACATGGTTCAACTGATAACAAGAAGCTCATTAAGTGTTCGGTGAAATACAATGGATAAATGATTTGTTTTTTGTCTGCTTCCCACTCTGTTTCTACCTAAAACTTGTATTTAGCACCGGACCCCTAAATTGAAATATTGAATCCGCCACTACTCATACCTTATCTTTTTAACATTGCAATGTCATACATTAACTTATAAATTCGTTGCAATGTTAGACCTCTATTAGTCAATCCATCAAATTGGTCATTAAGTGATAACTTGTCAAATGCAATACCATATTTTGCTGACTTGACAATCTATAATGCTTCGCATATAAAAATAAATAAATTAAAAAAATAAAAAATAAAAAAAAATAAAATTAGTCAATTCTTGGTTTGGGAAGTTTCTTTTGCCACAACAACTTCCTCGACTCCAAACCCATCTGCATATCTGTCTCCTCAACAATTTCATCAATGACATCCT
The DNA here is from genome assembly GCF_042453785.1 of Malus domestica. Taxonomy (NCBI): domain Eukaryota; kingdom Viridiplantae; phylum Streptophyta; class Magnoliopsida; order Rosales; family Rosaceae; genus Malus; species Malus domestica. Next base: position 25,571,227 of record NC_091673.1, read on the forward strand.
AACTCGGCTTTACAATTAGTGACGCTGCAATTCCAACAATTAATTGAATTGTATTTATTGTTATACAAGGATTGAAGCCAATTCAAACTGATTCGTCGGGTGCATTAACCAAGAACAGCTGGTACACTTGCTAAATTCAAGTCCAGTGTCGTCCTACCAAGTCAATCTGTCATCTTCGTCTTATCTTAGTCCCACCCATCGTCTTCGTCCAATATCTTGAGTGTAATAGTCACAAATTTATCTTTGTGGGTTATGGTACTAGTGAAAAAGAATATAGAGTATTTGATCTCACTAAAAGAATTATCTTGTCCAGAGATGTAGTATTTGATGAAAATGCTAGCTAGGATTGGAATGCAAGTTCTGAGAAGTATGTCAATGTACCAATTACTGCTAATATTGTAGAAATTAAACCAACTCAAGGTTCAGGAGATCAATAAGAGATTGTACTCCCTAAGATCACTTCTAAAACTCCACAAGAAGATTTGAATTCAAACATTGATGGTCCAAGTTCCCAGGTAGACTTGAGCCTGTCACAGAGCTATGATTTTACTTCAAAGAAGTGGATAGCACTGGATGAAGTTCTAGCTCAGTGTAATGTTTACATTGTGGAACCTAAGAGTTATGAAGAATCAACTCTGGATATGTCTTGGAAGAAGGCTATGCAAATTCAACTAGACATGATTGAAAAGAACCATACATGGATGCTGGTAGATAGACCATCTAGTAAACCTATGATAGGTGTGAAATGGATATACAAGGCTAAACTGAATCTTGATGGAACCGTACAAAAGAACAAAGCTAGATTGGTTTCAAAAGGTTATTCACATAAGCCAAGAATTGGCTTCAATAAGACCTTTGCACTAGTTGCTAGGCTTGATTCCATAAGAACCTTGATAGCTCTTACAGCTCAAAAAGGAATGGCATCTATTTCAATTGGATGTAAAGTCTACTTTCCTCAATGGTGTACTCAAGAATGAGGTTTATGTTGATTAACCTCAAGGTTTTGTCATACAAGGAAATAAGGATAAGGTGTACAAGTTAAACAAGGCATTATATGACCTTAAGCAAGCTCTAAGAGCTTGGTATGATGAAATTAACTCTTATTTCACTAAGGCTGGTTTTCAAAAGAGTCTCAGTGAAGCCACCTTATATACCAAAGTTGAAAACTCAAGGATTCTCATTGTTTCTCTATATGTTGATGACATTGTGTAAACTGGAAGTAGTGTCTCAATTCTTGAGGAGTTCAGAAATGACATGATGCGACACTATGAGATGATAGACTTGGGGATTGCTTAACCATTTCCTTAGCATGGGAGTTGTACAAACAAAGAAGAGCGTCGTCAATCATTAGAAGAAATATGCAATGAAATTGCTGGAAAAATTTGGTCTAAAGGATTGTAAGTCTGTGGGAACACCACTTGCAACAAATGAAAGACTAAGCAAGAATGATGGAAGTGAGGCTGCTCATAAGTCTGAATATAGGAAATTGGTTGGAAGTTTGTTGTATCTCACTGCCACTAAACCAGAAATTATGTTTGGTTCTAGTCTCTTGGCAAGATTCATGCATGATCCAACTAAAAAGCATATGGGAACAACAAAAAGAATGCTGAGATACATTCAAGATACTTTGGATTTTGGCATTGAATATTTAAAAAGAATATTAACTCTTCTTTATTTGTTATTGTGATAGTGATTGAGCTAGCAATGAGGATGACATGAGGAGTACATCAGGGTAAGCCTTTAATCTTAGCTCAAGTCTGTTTTCTTAAGCCTCAATCAAGCAAAACACAGTGGCATTATCCACTGTAGAGGCTGAGTATGTGAGTGCAACATAAGCTACATCTTAAGCCAAGTGGTTGAGGTTTGTTTTAGAAGACTTTGAGGAAGAACAAGTTAAACCCACGTTGCTAATGTGTGATAACACTTCAACAATAGCTATGGCCAAGAATCCAGTGTTTCACTAGAAAACAAGACATATCATCAGAAAATTTCACTTCATTAAAGAAGAAATTCAAGATAATGATATTGAACTTGTCTACTGCAAATTCGAAGAACAAATGGCTGATATTCTGACCAAGGCATTACCAAAGGAGAAATTCAACTACTTCAAAGAGATGTTGGGAGTCAAATTAGCTGGTAGCTTAGGAGGGAGTGTTGATGTTTAAGCTTTTGTAGCTGCCTTTGATCCAAGTTTCTCATTTCCTTTTGAATTCAAGTGTTTGTTCTTAGTTTGTAATGTAAGGCTAAGATTAAAACAAAGCTAACAGGCTAGATGTGTGCCATATGTCATAATAACTCAATTATAGGTGAGCATGTGTTGTGCACATGACAGTGTGTGAGGTGGATGAGTGAGTGCGCTTTCAACGGCTATATCTCACCCTCCATTTCATTTTCTTTCTATAAGCATCAATTCAATTATTGCTGAATCCAATCCAAGGAGTAATGTCTCCGAGTTTCTCGCATCTCCATTTCTTCATGCCCTTTGAGCAAAGATCATCATCTCATTGATTTTTTGCTTGATTATTTCATGCTCTGATACCTCTAAAACCACACACAAATCATAAACTCTAACACCTTCACCACATTTTTTCAATTTTTCATTTAGTTTTTCAGATTTTTTTTATATAAATTTGAATGTTAATACACTTAGGGTGGGTTCGGTTTCATACACTTCGGTTTTTTGCCAAAAATAAATTCAAACCGAAATTACTGTTTAATTTTGTTTCGGTTCAATTTTTTTTATCTTGTTTTGATCAATGCAGTTTGGTTTTTTTTAACAGAATCTGAAGATGGTTATTAATATACACAAACGAAAAAAATACACAGTTACAAAAAAATAAAAAATAAAAAATTGATTGCAACTTTGTGGCTTTTGCTGCTGAAAAGACGAAGAAGAAAAAGTCAAGGTTGTAGCTTCGTGGCGAATCTCCAACTTCAAGCTCGCAAAAATACCGCCGGACAAGAGTTTTATGATCAAGAAATTAGCTAAAATGATGGGGTAGTTCAGGCTTATCCCTCACTATATTCGTATGAAGGCCAAAAGCACAATTAGGTACAACGCAAAATGCAAGCACTGGCGCTGCACCAAACTCGGATTTTGAGGTGTCTTGCTCCTAAATTTTCAACGGAAATTTATCATATTACGTATGTTTTAATTAGGGATTTTTGTTTGATTCAAACCTTATAATTAGAGCAAGAGAGGAGAATGAGAGTGGTGGGCCAGGTTGGAGGAGGTGGCGAACTGATGAGAAGGAGATGAGAGAGAGAGAGGAAAGATAAAATGAGATAAAGAATTTTTTTATGCAAGAAAAATTTATTAAAGAGAGAAACCACGAATACAATTGTTTCTAGTAAAATCAAGGATAAGCATAGAAGAAGCAAAGCTTGGGATACAATACTCCCAAATATGACTACCAGAAACATTATGGCCTAGACGTGCAAACGCATCACCCACAAAGTTAGCCTCTCTAAAAATGGAGAGAAACATAATGCGCCAAGATTTAGAGGAATGAGAGAATGGATGAGCTATAGAGTTTCTTATTATAAGATGAGCTATAGAGTTTTTTATTATGAGAGTTTCTTATTATCATTACTAGGATAAATTTTACTTAATATGTTGTTGTCCAAAATTAAAATAAACTAGTATAGTATTTGTATGGGTAAGAACTAAGAAGACATACATACAAGTATGAAAAATGTGAAAGAATATATAAACATTTATGATTCATCATTATTTCTCCACGAGTAAATAATGGTTACACTTATATTATCGTTTAGATTTTTAAAATCCTCCAAACCCTCATGAATAATGTTTTTTTATTTGAGGGAAAAATTAAGAATAATTATTGTAGAAGTGTAAAACATGTAAAAAAAATATACAATCACTCATAATAACAAGTTTTACAACTTTCATGAAGGGGTCAGCTTCGAAATCCAACACTATAATCCATAAACCTTAAATTTATATTTAACCGTCGATTGTCATTTACGCTTTATTTTTGTTACTCAATTTCATTTTTAAAATTTTCTTTTTTGAAAACATGATCATCTGGCGGATGTAAGAAGATAAATGGTTTAGATCTTTGATATCACGTTTCGATATTTACGGTTAATTGAAATATAAGTAGATGTCAAATAGTTTGTAGAAACTTTATAAACATCAAGCAATATTTTCATTAACCGTAAAACTTTGAACATAATATCAACTATCCAAACCGTTAATCTTCTTGCATCCTCTAATAGATCATGTTTTCAAAAAAGAAAATCTGAAAAAACAAAATTTGATGAGAAAAACAAAGCGTAAATATAAACAACAATCAACGGTTAAATTTTGATCTATGATTTATATTATTATAGTGGCGAATTTCGAAGTTAAACTCTTCACAAAAGTTATAAAGCTTGTCATTACGAGCGTTTATATATTTTTTCCATATTTTTTATACTTCCACATTAATTAAAAAACTATTAAAGACTTTACTTAAATAACAACCGTCAGATAAATGAGAGATCATACCAACAAATAGTATGACTATTTGGAAGCAGGGGTATGTGTCACATCTCGGCCCGGGGCGAACCACTTCCCGGGTCCATTCCACCACCGTAGCACGATATTGTCTGCTTTGGGCCCCGACTACGCCCTCACGGTTTTGTTTCTGGGAACTCACACGAGAACTTCCCAGTGGGTCACCCATCATGGGATTGCTCTCGCGCGCTACTCGCTTAACTTCGAAGTTCCGATGGAACCCGAAGCCAGTGAGCTCTCAAAAGGCCTCGTGCTAGGTAGGGATGAGCATATACATTTAAGGATCACTCCCCTGGGCGATGTGGGATGTTACAATCCACCCCTCCCTTAGGGGCCCGACGTCTTTGTCGGCACACCACGGCCAAGGTTAGGCTCTGATACCAAATTGTCACATCCCGGCCCCTCTCAGACCACTTCCCAGGCCCATTCCACCACCGTAGCACGATATTGTCCGCTTTGGGCCCCGACTACGCCCTCACGGTTTTGTTTCTGGGAACTCACACGAGAACTTCCCAGTGGGTCACCCATCATGGGATTGCTCTCGCGCGCTACTCGCTTAACTTTGGAGTTCCGATGGAACCCGAAGCCAGTGAGCTCCCAAAAGGCCTTGTGCTAGGTAGGGATGAGAATATACATTTAAGGATCACTCCCCTGGGTGATGTAGGATGTTACATATGGGTGTGAATTAAATTGGTGTACACAGATTTGCTCTAATCAAATTTGAGTTTTGGGACTAGAAGATTGATTTGTGTTTTGGTTCTAATCAAGCAATTGTGGGTTCGAGTCGAGTCCCATTGGGCGTGCGTGCAACCTTTTTTTTCACTCAAAAAAATTATTATGTTTTTTATTTGATTATTTATTAATTTAAAATATATTTTCCTTAACAGGTAACGGGTCGGGTTATATTACCCGTTAATATTATCGGGTTGGGTCATTTTACCCGTTTATTTTAACGGGTGTTACATGACACGACCCGTTAAGATATCGGGTATGATACGAAAACAACATGAACACGGAAAACACGACACGAATGCCAGGTGTACTTGGAAGATTAAAGTATAGAGAAAACCATTGATTTTGTGAAAAAAGGGAGCTTTGAAAGCATAGCCTTTCTGGAAAATGAGTAAAACATAAATTAAGACCAAATAAATATACCACAGAAAATCCTCCAAGGGCCAGTGTGAAGTAAAACATTTTTTTTCGAGCATAACTCTCAATGTGATGAGGAGGGAAATCGTCCTCCACTTGTAGTCCTTGCCTTCCTGCTACTTATGGAGTTAAATTTTGTTTGGCCACCAAAATCTCTAATTCTTGCAAAGGCATAGAAAGGATATGGCAAAAATGTTGCTGGTTTTTCTTTTTGATTCATGCTTTCATTGTGAAGAAATCCGGAAGGTTGCAGGAAGTAGTTCAAAAGTTGCAGAGAATAATGAAAATAAAAAAGCGATAGAGATTAATTCCTCATAATAAGGTTGTTTAAAGGTTGTATTTTGATTGTTGTGAGAAACCCTAATATTTAGGGTATATTAGTACTTTTACGTCAAATTTTGGTTATAATTATAATAAAATTAAAACAGTGGTTATAACTCTATATTTAGTCTAAAATTTGGTTATTTTTCCAAAATTCCCATGGATGAGCTATAGAGGATAGACGTATTAGTACTTAGATTTGGGCTTTTATAAAAATTAAATGAAAAGGTTTATTATCTTGGGCTTATGCACAGACCTTGTGAAGTTTACTACATTTGGGCTTATGCACAGAATCTTATAAGAAAACTTGTAAAACGACATTGTTTTAAAATAATTTGATTTGTTCGTTCTTAAACCAATGAAATTTAACCAAAAGATTTTGGTTGGTTCGACTTTTATAATTTAGTTAGTTTTTTTTTTGTTCGGTTCGATTTCTTCAACTTCAAAGGTTCTTTTTTACAATTTTCAGTTTGTTGAACGCACTCCTATCCTATGTGCACTGTCAATAAATGGGAGGATAATTCATTTTTTTCATATTTATTTTATTTTTTATACTATTAACATTTATTTTATTTTGATGTTTATTTTATATACTTTGTATCTACATGGTACAATTGATGGTCATGTTATAACATATGAGTCAATATTTGCCACATCCTTAGTAGTAAAATTTGATGAATTGACTAACGGAAATATAACTTGTAACAAATTCGTAAATTGATATATAGCATTACAATATACAAAAATTGATGTATGAGTTTATCAGGTGACCTATAATTGTGGTAAAATATATTTACTTTGTAGTTTTACTTTTATATATCTATTTAGTCAGATTAAATCTGAGCCGTAGGATCTCTCCTCAGTTTTTAACATCTCACTCTGTGACTTCCTGCGCTCTCTCGACGCGACTCTCGCCGTCGACGGCCTCCCCAATCCTTCTACTCGAGTTCCTGAACCACTGCGACGCCTAAATCCTTCACTGAACCAGAATCCCTCTTTTCCTGGCCAACAATTCCTTCATTCCCTGGCTAAAAATCCCAAAATTCGAAATTAAAAACCCCAAACCCGGAACTCTGAAGGCTATATAAGAGAGTTGGAAGCTGAATCAAAGGTAATTATTCTGTGTATCTTTCTAATATCTATGTTATTGTTTGGAATTCTGAATTGAGGGTTTCCTGAAGTTAGGGTTTTATGACTCGAATTTCGGATTTTTTTTTTTCTAAATTGGAGTTTGAAACTTCAATTTGTGTTTGCATGAGCGTTATAGATGTTGAATGTGAGGTTTTCAAACCGAATCTAGGGTTTGAAAAATTACGGTTATTCTGAATCCAATTTAGGGGTTTTGAAGTTTCTGCTGCTGCTGAGTTGTTGCTGCTTGCTGAGGTATTGATATTCAGCCCCGTATTGTTTCGATTAAGAAAAATTGAAAATGTACTGAATTTATCTGTTCTGTTTATATTCTTTGTGAGAAGGAAATAGTATCGTCAATAAAACAACAATGTCAGTTTGATGCAGATGAAATGTGGTTTGTTAGATGCGCCTACTTAGCTGATTGATTCTATTGATAAAATCTGAAATGCATGTAAATTAAAATTTTAGAAAGGAGGACGGATGACACTCATGTGAATTTGATGTATCTCTATCCTTTTTCCCCCCTTATCATTTCTTTAAAGAAGACGAGTTTAGCTCTCAGTTATAGAAAAGAATAACTTAATGTAAGTAGTTTCTAAACAAAAAAACAAGACTCAAGAAAACAGGACTGTTTAAGGTTTGGTACGGCATGACATGGGTCAGTGCCAAGGACTAGAGGTCTTGACTATTTGAACATGAATTATGATACAGCACTACAAAACTGTCCTGATTTAGATAGGTTCGGTTCAGAGTGTTTTAAAAACTTAGCCTCGGGGCGCGCCTAGGTGCCCTTGTAGGCGGGGCTGCTGGGTTTTCGCCTTTGTTTTGTGGAGGTAGGCGTAAGGCAGCTTAGGGACGCGCCCAGGCGTTCAGTTGCGTGTGTTTTCCTTCCAAATCCAGGTCTATTTCTGCCGTTCCTCTGTTTCTGCCATTCCTTTGTGTGCCGTTCTAGTTTCAGGGAAGAAGAAGGAGAAAGTTTCTTTCTCCAAATCCTAGTGGCAAAGTCTAACTCTAACTCTTTTTTTTTTTTTTGTTAATTATTGCCCATTTAGATTTTGCAACCTAGCATTTTGATTAGCCAAGATTTATTTCTCTTGAAATTTCCTGTAACTACTCCACTCAGCCATTATTTTCTTTAAATTCCCTATAATAATTGCTCCACTCAATCTTTATTTCATCTTAAATTCCCTATAATAGCTCCATTAGCCTTTATTTCCTTTTGAATTGCCTATAATTGCGACATTCTGTCTTTATTTCGTTTCAAACTCCCTATAAGTGTGGCCACTCAACCTTATTTCTCTTGAAGTTCACTTTAATTGCTTACAATAAAATAAATAATTACAACATTTTAAGACTATATGACATAATTTCCAAGTACAACTACATTTAGTAATGAAGAAGAAGATATTATCTTGGCCAAATCGGATAAATTATCCCTATGGTCATAAGGTATTCGGAAGATAACCCATGTGCTAAAAAAACTCGGATTTAAACCCCTGTGGTGTACTCCGTTAGCAAATTTAGTTCAAAAATTATTTTTCCGTTAGCTATCTGTTTAATACATGGTAAAATTGTACTTTAACGTGTGCACCTTCTCCTTCCGAATAGTATGGAACAACAACAACTAATGAACATAAAGCAAAACCAACGAGTCAGCACAGTAAGAACATAAAAATTTAGAGTTGCCACTTACAATTGGTTCAGGCTTTCAGCGCCTTCGCAGCTCCAATTCAACCCCTCGAAGCAATAGCACCGCTTTCAATTCCGCCATTCAACTTCAGATTGACACCCCCAATCGAGCATGGCAGAGAAGAGCAAAGAAATTCTTCTTCCACCTCTGATTGGACCTTCCAATCCGTTGAGCCTCCTCTTTCTTTCTTGTTTCAGTCTCATTCTCCAACTTTCCCACCTTCTTTGTGTCAGTGTTCTAATTTAAATCCAAGTTCCATACTTCTCGGACATGGTGTTGTGAAAGTACAAATTACAGACCTTGTTCTTGTACATTGGACAGTATAAAGACGAGGAAGAAGAAGGTGCACAGGTCAAAGTACAATTTTACCCAAGTATTAACAGCTAGTTAACGGAAAAATCATTTTTGGACTAAATTTGCTAACGGAGTCCACCACAGGGGTTTAAATCTGAATTTTTTTACCACGAGGGCTATCTTCTGAATACCTTATGACCACAGGGATCATTTATCCAATTTGGCCTATTATCTTTGGCTTAGTTATAATTATATTTGTTTTACAAAGTATTATAATTATATATATATGTATAATTATATATGCAATATATATCAAGTTATTTAGGTTCCGTTAGGCTTCGCCTCACGCCTAGGCGGGGCTATCCATGGAACACCTCGCCTACGCCTCCGCCTTTTAATACATTGGTTCAGCTAGACACCATGAATTTAACACCCCTAAGATTATTAATTAACTGTTAGCAATGTGAAATTTTATAGGAGGAAGTGTGCATTTCACCTATCTGGACAAGGAATTGCCGATTGTATTTGTTTCAGGAGTAAAATGACGATTTTTTATTTACATAGGATATAAGTAAGATTAAAATCAGTTCCGGAAAACGTGGCTAAAAATAAAACTAGAAAAATTTTGTTTGAAAAAAAAAAAAAAAACGCCCACCATGGGGCTCAAACCCATGACCACAAGGTTAAGAGTGTTGTGCTCTACCAACTGAGCTAGACGGGCAGATGTTAATTACTGTAGCATTTTCCGATACAAAAAGTTGTTCAAAATCTGCGATGCGAAATTTAACAAAAGGAAAACAAAACCGCTTCAAATACTCAAATCAAAACTGACTTTTGTGTTGCCCGCAATCTCTGCTTGCTTGCTCACTTTCTCTGTTTCTCAGTCGATCAGTTCTCTCTCTTTATCTCAAAAATTCAGTTTTCTAATTTTTGAAAGAAAGCAAACACCCAGATTTCTGTTTGAATATTTTGTGCTCACTTTCTTCCTTTTAAAAATACTTGCAAGTATTCAATTTTGACATTGTATGATCGTTATTTACAAATATTTATTTACAGAGATACAGTTATGGCCTTGAGAACAGTGACGAGGAAGTTAGGGAGTAAACTATTACACAGGTTTTCTCCTGCTGCTCTATTGCATTCACATGCTACAAGCTTTGGTTAGTCCTTCTTTCCGCTTACTCTCACTTTGTGTGTGCATGAACGTGTAGATTTCAATGTGTATTAATTTTATTGTTAAATAGGACGTAGTGGTTAGTGTGATGTGTACAGAATATGAATGCTGAACCCGTTAGAAACGTCTAATATTTTGGTGTATCACAGATAGTTTTATACAAATCATTAGCTTGGTTCATTTGGCTGATAAATTATAGTCGTTTAAGTGTTTCTTGTGCAGGATTTAAAGAAGTAAGGGAAGAGGAAAAAAGTCGAATGGTTGGTAATGTCTTCAGCAATGTTGCTTCGAACTATGATCTAATGAATGATGTGATGAGTGCAGGATTACACAGATTATGGAAGGATAGGTAAACCTATTGAAGATTTACTTTAATGCGTTATTTTTTTCCCTCTGTTTATTTTCTTTTTATAGACGAGCATATTGTTAGCACCTTTGACTTTTTTCACTGCTCTATATAATGCCCGATCTCTTTTCAGATTAGTTTCCAAACTGAATCCTTTCCCTGGAATGAAGCATCTTGATGTGGCTGGTGGGACAGGTAAAACTCGTGACATGCATTTACTGCGGTAAATTGGTCAAATATGTGGACCATAATACTTTAGGACACATTTATATACCTCGTAGATTTATTGTCACGTGAGATAATAATAAGTGGTATTTTTTTAAGAAGTAACAAGTGGTATCAATATTACCCATCTTATCTGGATTCAAATCATTTCAAGTGTAAGTTGTTGCCAAATTGTTTTAGAGAAACCCAGATTTAGGCTGAAGTGATCACTTATCTCCTTGCAAAAGGAGGAGGTCCAAGTAGGTAACCCAGTTTGAATTTTTATACCATCCAACTTTTGTATACTGTTGGTTACCTGGGCTCAGCATTGGGCATTTTAATAGAAAGTTACATGCCTATCATAAAGTATGAGATCCAGTTTGGGTTGGGAAGAGACCCGAAATCCCCATATGGAGTGGGCTAGGAAGAAGTTAGCCAATAAAATAAAAAGGAGAATCATTATGCACAAGAATTATTTTTCTAATTTGAGAATAAGAAGTTAGGCAAAATTGCCTAAGGCGAAAATGGACTACAATTGCTGTTGGGTGCAAATGACACCATCCCATGATTCCCATCATATATTATGGAGTGGAAGGTGTTCTTGCAGGTATGTTACCTGCTCATTTTGGAGTGAATCTGCCAGATGGAAAAATAAAATAAAATAACATAATTTCATAGGACAGTTTGTTTCCTTGTCTGAAACAATACAGAAATCAATTCTTCTAATTGTGTATGTCAATCTTACTGGTAATTTTATGTTGTCAGGTGATGTTGCCTTCCGAATACTAGACTCGGTAAACAGCGTCAGACGTAGAGCTATGCAAGATGTTCTCGAAGATGATTTACAAGAAGAAACTAAGATTTATGTATGTGACATAAACCCTGACATGTTGAATGTCGGTAAAAAGCGGGCGTTGGAGAGAGGTCAGATAATGCTGTGACTTTGACTTAGGTTGCATTAGGCATTCTCCTTAGATATTGGACAAACAAAATCTACTTTTGTTTATAAATATACAATCGTGTATTGAAATTTACAGGTATTGGAGAAGACAAATCCCTTCTATGGGTGGAGGGAGACGCAGAAGCCTTGTCTTTTGGAGATAATACAATGGATGGTTACACAATTGCATTTGGAATTAGGAATGTTACACACATAGAGAAAGTGTTGTCTGAAGCCTATCGGTAAGGTGGTCAAACCTCTGTACTGGTTAACTAATACTAACAGTTAATAATAATGCAGGGCAAATTAATATGATGGATAATTGGTAAATGATCTCTCTAAATAGGCTATCACTCCTTATATATGAAGAATTCAATGGCTATCACTCTGTGTATCAACTGTTGAATAAGTAACTTATTTCAATTAGTTTTAAGCACTTCACCTGTAGTATTTTTCATTTTTGTTTTTGCGTTGATAGCACTAGAATACAGAGTAGTTAAATTGTCTATTTTAGTTTTCTCAAATTAGTTAGTCTCATGCGGAAGCTTTTAAGGTGGAGGAGAGGATTGTGAGACAACCAATTTCCTCCTTACTGTCTCTGTCAGATGTTATAGGCAACAAGGCACACTGGCAAACATTTTTCCGACTCTATTCCCTGCTTTTCCATAAAGAATAATAGAAATATTGTTTCCATTACCTTTTGTATATGGATGTGTTCCCTTCTAAACAATTATGTGGGTGCACTAAAACGGACACACACGATGAACCAATATCTAGAGCTACAGTAGGTAGAAAGAACCAGATGAAAACCTGAATAATTTTTTTATTAGTGTGGGGTCGAAGCTTGTGACAGATAATGCTATTAATGTGCACATGCAGTTCTAAAGAACCAACTTTTGAACCTAAAAAGGTGATATCTGACTTAGGGGATTAACAGTAAGATGAAACTATCAGTATATAACTTGACCAAAATGAAACTAGATGTATATAACTGACTTGTACTGATGCCACTAATACATATAGGAAAACCTGTGAAACAATGTTCTTCAAGGGCGTTTCTACAGCTCAATCCATCTAAAAACTTCTCTGCATTCATGATTAAGCTTTTGTGCCAATGTTAAGTTATGCTGGTCATTTTGATTATTAATAGGCTGTTGTGTATTTTTGAGGGAAGAGGCATTAAAGTAGTTTGTCAAATTGTTACACTCATCATGTTTGCTCTTTATGCTTTTGTTTATAGAGTGCTAAAGCGTGGAGGAAGGTTCCTGTGCCTTGAACTGAGCCATGTAGACATTCCTGTATTCAAAGAATTGTAAGTATTTGACACTTTTAGTTGGTTAAATTTGCAATTTCTAACCTACGAGGGAATCTCTTTTGAGTTATCACTGACATCATCATGTTTGTACGGGCAATATTATAGATTCATGGTCTGCGGCATAGATATTTGTTGTACAATTTTTTAAAATTTATTTTCGTATCTTGTCCTTTTGTTTCGAAAGTTTAATGTTAATCGTGCTGCTTGCTCCAAATGTTATGTTGAAGTTCCTTATCCCAGGAAAAAAACAACGAAGGACAAATGCTTCATTGAATTTGACTGTAATTGAATTTTTCTGTTGTCATAAGCACCATACCGCTTCTAGCTGCACACTGGGCATGAGCGTGTAGTGTCAATTGATATGCACACAAGTGTTACTGTGCACTCCAGCTTTATCACACAGCGCCACATTTGAATTTTAGCACAAAGCCACGTGACTGTGTCACTCACACACTAGATTACGTATAAATGTTTTACTATGTTGCCATTTGATGGATTGCTTTCTTTCTTGTGCATTTCTTTTAGTCATGTAATTAAGGTTTCCTCATTTCCTCGTGCAGCTATGATTTTTACTCATTCTCAGTCATTCCAGCCCTGGGAGAGCTCGTTGCAGGGGATAGAAAATCTTACCAGTACTTGGTAGAGAGTATTCGTCGTTTCCCCCCACAGGTTTTGCTTTCAGATTCCATACTAGAATACTCTATTTTAGTATTATCCGCATTTTGATTTGTCCTGCTCGTAGTTCTTTCTTGTAAATTTTCTTATATCCCCTTGCAATTCATCTTATGTACTGATTGCAGGAGAAGTTTGCGTCGATGATTGCGGATGCAGGATTCCAGCAGGTTGAATATGAGAACCTTGTTGGAGGTGTAGTTGCTATTCATTCGGGGTTGAAAGTTTAGTAGCGTTTATAAATATTTGGATCCCGAGAAAATTCTCAAAAGCATCTGTTTGAACAATTTCGGCGTTCAGCTTTCTGTTTTGCCTCTCTGTAATCACCTTTAAGAAATTAAATAAGTGAAATAAGTAATGTTCTGTATGCAAGTCTCAGATCAACTCATGCTCAAAACAATCAATGAGACTTATGTAACCCTCAAACTGACACTGCCGCGGCACAAGTGGCAGCATCTACTGCCACGACAAAGGAATGCCGGTGGTTGTCATTGAAACCAATGATCTCTACCATCCCCAGCTTAGTATTCTGCAGAATTTCTTCGTTTCTTTCTCTGTAGATTTGAAGTTTGTGATTTGTAAGGATTTAATATTGATTGAAAAGAACATTTGTTCAAAGAGAGAAACCTCAATTACAACTATTTTCAGTACAATCACAGAGTAAAGCACTTCTAGCAATAGCGGGTAAGGACCTTTCCCATATTTAAGTATCATGAATTAAGTGTAGTATGCTGGTAATGACATTAGTTGGGAGTTGGGAGGGCAGAGAAGCGGGGTCCCATCTTAAACCCTAAACCCTAACTAAAAATAAAATAAAATAAAAATCCTTAAACCCCAAAAACCTCGATTTCCCCTCACTTTCACGTTAAACCCGCAGGTCTCCATCGCGAGCATAGTTTCAGCAAAAGTTGTATAAGCATTGGTTAGATGTTTATAGCATATCTGGAGGCAATGATTTTCATTCATCTAGAGAAAGCTTATTCTTCTCCCTGTGTGAGTCCTCAATTTGACAGTGTAATGGCTTGATCATTAAGTTCTACATGTTCCCACTCAGTTCCCATTATCTTAAATAGTTGATGTGATTTAATTTTTTGTTTTTTTTTATTTTTTGGAGCTGGTAGGGTTCGATCTTCCAACTTCGTTCCAAAAGCACAACTCGATAATTATGCAACTGTGGAATTTTAATGCTAAATGTATCCTTATAAACTTGACATGATTTTATCTGACATTTTTTTATGAGCTTGTGAACAAGAAAATTAATCTGTACTAAGGTTAAATCGAAATAGATTGTTCTTACCTTAATAGGGTTAGGCTTATCTTTGGAGTTGAAAGTGCAAATTATGATTCATTCTTATTCATCATTGGTGGAACCTTCAGCTTCCATGAGGCTTTATTGGTCCTGACCATAAAAAATGTCATATGTACAGTAAGGAATATACGGGAAGAAGTGGGTATGATACACTAGCATTAAATATATCTTATTTCTAAATACTTGGTGATTGTTTTTTGTATGAAAAAATAATTCTATACATAGACATTCATTTCAATTTTCTTGAGTGGTATGAGTAGAAAGCTTCTTACAATTTCTATTGTTGTCATTTTTTGTAACCTTACCTATGGTTTGTCTTTTATCTTTTTTCCTTATCCCGATATCAAAACAAAGGGTACAAACATATAGATTTTAGCAAAGTGACATCTGTTAGAGAGATTTTTCAATATGACCGTCACACGAGGTGGTACACCACGTGTCTCTATATAAATGGTGGGTTATGTGTGTTGAAGGGTTTATAACTTAAAAATTAAAATTTTCCACCACTTGCATAAAAACACGTGGTGTACTATCCGTATTCCCGTCACAACTAAAAATTTCTCCATCTATTAGGTTCGCTGGTTTGTAGGTTATCCAGATTATATTCTTTTTTTATATACACTGTATCCAGATTTTGTCTTCCTTTTTTATTTATTTACTTTTTTTTCTCTTTATCCTAAACTTTTGTAATCTTGGGAGCAGCCTCTCCATAAATGGGGATAACGCTAGCCGACATTCACCTCTCCTAGACTCTGTGTAAAGCGGGAGCCTTGTGCACTGGATACGACCTTTTATCCTAAACTTTTGTAATCATGAGTTTCTTAAGTTTGCAATTGTAGTATGGGTTGACTCATTTTGGATATATGTCGATATCTACTCGTTTTTATAACGTCATTCATATAATAGTGTATATCCTTTTTTTTGTACAAGCAATGTAGTATATCTTGTTTGTGGTCCTATATGGGCACTGTATTTTAAATTTAGGCACACTTGGTTCGGGGACTATGAACTACTATCTATTTATTGTAGTTGTTGCAATTTGATTTTGTGGACGTTGTATGGCTATACTTCAATGTTTTAAAAAATTAGCCTCGGGCGCGCTTAGGGCACCTCCGAGGTTGGGCGTGAGGGTTGCCGCCTCAGTTTCGTGTGAGTGGACGGAGGCACGCCTCTGAGCGTTTTTTTCTTCAAAATCCAGGTTTTCTGAAATGTTTATGCCGTTCTAGTTTCAACGAAGCAGGAGAGACTTTAACTGTCCAAATCCCATAAATTTCCATAATAATTACTTCAATCAGCCTTTATTTCATTTTACATACCCTATAAATACTCCACTAACCCTTTATTTTCCTCATTTATTTCATTTTAAATACCCTATAAACACTCTACTCAACCCTTTATTTTCCTTTAAATTCCCATAATTATTGCTTTATATCATTTTAAATACCCTATAACTACTCCACTCAGCCTTTATTTCTTTTTAAATTACTCATAACTACAACATTCAGGCTTTATTTCTCTTGAAATTTTCCTATAATTGTGACCACTCATTATAATTTTCCTTGAAGTTCTCTATAATTGCTTACAATAAAATAAATAATTACAACAGTTTAAGACTATATGACATAGTTTCCAAGTACAACTAGACTTAGTAATAAAGAAGACGATATTATCTTGGATTTCGTTATAATTATATTTGTTTTTACAAAGTATTATATTTTATAAATATACTTATATAATATATATATATAAGTATATATTATATTTTATAGTATATACATTAGTCGGATCTCCTTAACTAATGTTAAGAGCATAATTAACTTCATCTTGGTCAAACCCAAACCTATTAGGTTTCTTCTTGTTCCGATTAGGTTTGTCAAGTGCTATGCATCTCTGGAATGTAGGTGGATTGTTGGTTGGAGTTCGAACCCTTTGGGGTGTCTCGCAGATTAGAGTGCCTCCAATTTGCCCTATTTCTTGCTCCACCTACGTCCAGTTGTGATTTCTCTAGGTAGAGAAATCACTGCTCCTTTGATTAATAATAGAGATTACAGAACTTTTGCAAACCCTAGAACTAATCTCTCTCACTTGTCTCGGCTGTCACAATTTTTCTCTCTTAGATTTATGCCTTGCCGCAACCTATTTATAGGCACAGGTTCGGCTTACATGTCCCAAGGCTAATTGAATTCCTATTCTAAGTGGATTAGGAAAATACACTTATCCAAGTCCAAATAGACTTCTAGAAATCCAAACCTAAATTGAATAAGGAAAACTGAAATTCTTTCCTAAACCCTCTAGGATGAAATTCTTTCCTAAACCCTCTGCTAGGACAAGAATCGGTATACCTCTAATTTTCCCCAAAACAATCCTAAACCAACTAGGACACTTTGACGAGCCAAAAAATCTAACAATATGTGTCTGACTCTAATCTAGTATGGGTACTTCTTAAGTTAGTGCGACATTAGCGGCCAGCAAAGCACATGTCTCTTCCCATAACTTGAATATTTTAATGAATCATTTAGAAGCATTCTTCTGTGTGTGCCGAACTATTGTGATACGGTTGGCACCAATTTGTCTATTAATGGTGTGGATGGCTTCATTGTATCTTGCAAAACTGGAAATGGAATTTTGAGGTTTTAGATCTTTTGGCCCCATTTCAACATCAGCTACATATGATCCTTTCATGGCTACAAAGGTCTTTTTAATCAGTTTTTAATTGTGAATTGTTTGTTAGAGTAATGAAGGATCATATCGGAATTTTATGAAGTCGTCCGCTTATGATGTTCTAACTTATTATTTTGAATGTAATGTGATCAAAGAGTGCTAAAAGTTATATTCACTATTGTTTTACAATTTTATGCTTTTTTTTTCTCGTTAAATGTAATGTAATTTAACAGAGACGACATAGATTGAGCTTCCGACTCAGTTTTTAATCTTTGCTTTGTAGGAGGAGCATAAAGTTGTACAGTGATTTCTATACCTCAGATATTATAGTTGCTTCTTCAGTTGGTTTGTTGAAAGTAAGTGATCAACTTTATTTTCAGTTTCTAGTCTGATTTTTTCCACTGGTGACCTGTTGTGAAACTACTGCTATACGCAGAGGCCGAAAAAAAAAAACCATTATTAATATAATCTTAGAAGTCCATATTTGTTACATCTTCCATTGTATTTCTTTGAGGCATTGCCTTTTTGTTTTTTTTCTTTGGTACTTTCAATGTAGTTAATTGGTAAGGAAAAAGTGCCTATCAATGCTTAGTGTAAAGGCTTACATGACCAGCTTTGGAATAGATAATTATATAATTGTCTCTAGTTTGTATAACCCACTTTCCTTACCAATTAAATAAAGGTAATATATCTTACCAACCTGTCAGTGTTTGGAAGTACGCTTGTATGCTTGGTATTGGGCTTCTCCTATACTTTAATAGTTCCCCTCCATTGATGGAGATATATGTTTTGATGTGGCAGGTTCTAGTTGTTGATCATGCAGATGTTATAACGATGCAGGTAATAGTGTGATCAATTATCCACTTGAAATATATGGTGCCTGCAAAATTTATATCTTCTCTTTTCTGATAAAATATCTAGAACTGGGACTTGAACCGATGTCATGCGGATAAGACCGTGGTATGATTTGTTGTCCATCTTTTCAAGTATTAACATTGTATTGTGCCAGGCATGGCAATTTATCCTTATAATTTCCTCCCTCACACTAGTAGTAACAAAGTGCTTCCTATACAACCGAAATTGTTATGAACATCTCAAGAAGTAGAACACTTATACCGATTGGAAATTTGATTGTGAAGCCACTGATCTATATCACGTCATGAAGACCAACTCAACAATGTTTTTCATGGCCAGGTACCTAGATGGATATGCACCTTTCTATAGGCAAACAATACTTTTGAGTTATTATTCAAATCCGGGTAAGATTTCTCCTTTTCTTTGATGGCAACTGTGAATTTTTTTTGCTTTCTTTTATATTGATGTTCACTCGTAATAAAATTCAAATTATAAGAAAATCAACAAGGTGTGCATTCCAGTTCTTAATCGGCCTTTAACCCGATGCTTTTCACTGCAGATATAAACAATTTGTTCAACAAGCACTGCAGTAATTACCATGGGAAGGTATGTATAAAAATTAACATTTAGAGCATGATTATTTGTTCAGTTTGCGCATATATTTGGACTATAAAATATCTTTTATAGCTTCATATCTTCACCTATACTATTGGGCTCTACTGTCCACTGATCGTACAATGGATTAAATGATATCAATAGAAAATATCAAATTAATATAAAATGGCTGTTTGCCAACACAATGCAAAAGGAAAACTTCAATTTCTGTTTTCCTTCAAATATTCAGATTGGCAATGCTTATTTTATGGTTCACAAAAGGCAAAAATTCTTAAATACTGAGTTTGTGATAACTATAGGGGAAGCTGGTACATGAACATAAAGGAGTTCTTCCTAAAGTGGTTCATCAAGTCCGCCAGGTATGCAAAAATTCTTTGACTCATTTGACAACACGGTCAAAACTTAAGGACAGTTCTCTTTCAAATTAATATAAAATGGCCTTTTTGTGCGGTTAAGGTGGATTTGAAATGAAAACTTGGAATCCGTGGATATGGTCTTTACTGGTTCATGTTTTGACTTCATTGATTGAGAACCTGTCGGGAATATGGGTCACACAACATGGAGACTCTGAATTGTTCTTTTTGTTTCCTGGTGTGATTTGAATATTTATTATGTTAGAAGAAGTGGCTACCGAGAAAAAAATAATAATATATGTATCACTGTACTCAGTTTCTTCTTTAAGTGTAAGGAATTAGATTGATTCCTTAATTATGTTTCAGATCTGGAAATCACTTCATCAGCTAATTCACTTTTTTACTTTCAACCTTCCAGATTTATCAGCGGTTTGATGCAGACTCAATACAACATTTTGATGATGCTCGTTTTGAATATTTTACTACAAAGGTTTCTTTTGTTTTCCAGAAGTGTCCTTAATTGCAAGAGACTTTATAGTTGGTTGTTATTGAACAATTATAATTTGATTTCTGAATTGCTATAGTTCGACTTATTAAAGAAGGTCTCTATAAATTGTGGCTAGATACTTTGTGTGGATGCAAATTTCTTCCTTCTTCTTTTTGGATAAAATTGCACCTACAAAACAATCAACACCTTAGGGTCAAGGCCAAGAGCCTCACGCGCCCACGATGAATGGGGGGCGGGGAGGCTTTGGCCGAAGAACCTCCGATGCTAAAGTTAGAATTTTAGAGAGAAAAGTGGTTAGAGAGTTTTTGGAGTTTTGCAAGAGTGTGGACTTAGGTTTGTAGAGAAAATGGGGCTCAATATATAGAGTATGGCCGGTCCCCTTTGGAGAAAAGGTGGCCGGCCTTTGGGATTGTTTTGGGTGTATTTTGGGGTTTAATGTGTGATTTATTTTGCCATTAATAGATTAATTAGGCAATTAATCCATTAATTAGCCAATTAACACATTTTTAGAAAGAAAGTTTTGGAGGTTATGGAATGAATAAAATAAATAGCTAATTGATTAGCTAAAAAAGGGTAAAAAATATATGGAATGAAATAGGTTTTGGGAGTTACCTTGTAGAAGGGATTTGATGGGATAGGTTTTGAATTGTTACCTATTTTAGGCACTTTTAACTTGGTTGAGGGATGATTGCCCGTTGCTCGCACGTAGGAATCCCGTTATACCTCAAGGGTATTTTTGTCCTCTTTTATCCAAAAATCCAAGTGTCGCCTTGTGATTATTTTTGGCTCCACAAATGCCCCCACACATGTTGGGCTGCTCATAGGAAAGGACAACAGGTGTAGAGATCTTTTTGCTTTAGGAAACATAGGACTGCTTCCTTTTTTTATGTAGATTCCCTCTTTAATAGGAAATTAGATCCTTCTAGGAAAGGGAAATAAATTTCTCTCAAAGCCTATTTAAGTCCACCTTAAGTGGGTTATTAAATCAACTTTGGAGAGCGATTTATTCTACCCTACAAGAGAAAGAGCTTAGAGGATATTTGTTCCCCCTCATCTAGCAATCTTCTACATCTTGCTCATGCAAATGACTGTCTTTCGTTGATTTCTTCGTCTTTTCCGTGCCGCACCGATGTAAGAAAAATTTAATTTTTCTTGTCTTCTTCTTGGATAATGCTGTTGCGGGGCAGCCGTCCGGATGGTGCAGCATATTGGCCAGCAGGGGCCAGGAATCGGCTCAGCATGGGCCGATGATGTGTTGTGGTAGGGAACACTGCTTTAGGCTGCTCAACTTGGCTAGAGCCATGGGCAGCTTGTGCAGTTAGGACCACGGATTGAAGCGCTGAGATGTAGTGCTAGGTGAGTCGCATGGCTCATGTCCTTTAGGCTTTTGGACCTGACACGGGCCAGGCCGACGATTGAGAGAAATGAGGAGGTCGTGGGCCTCATGGATTGCTGGAATGTTAGGCATGCAGGCCTCCTGCCTACTAGAATGCTGAGTTAAGCTTCCCTTCTGAGTACCGTGAATGGCGTTGGCTGCTTAGTTCTCTTCGCTGGGAGAAAGGTGGGCTGCTCCCAAAGAAGAGGTAAAGAAGATGAAGGCGAATGCATTGGCTCGTCTGATCATTGTCATGGAGCTTACTATGAATAAAGGTGGAAATAAGATATCTTCCTCGCCTACTCGAGAGATGTCAGTTGAGAAAAAATTGAAGACTTCCTCCGCTGCTCATAAGGATCTGTCTGATGTCGAGAGGCCTGTGATTGGCATGACTTCTTCCAATGGGAAGAAAAATGAGGCTACTAGATCTGAGCATGTGGCGCATTCCATGTAAAGAATGGCTAGTACAATTGTTGATAAGATTGCTCAGCGTAAAGGTTTATCATGCCCCCAGTGCTGAAGTCTGTACCAGGACGTTCGTTGGGAGCCAAGTCTGGTTCACCTTTGGAGAAACTTGCTATTATGAAGAGTGGTAAGGTGGACTCTGCTGCTAAAGTGGCGTCAATGCCCACTCCCTCTACTGTTGAGACTGATTTGCCTGCTGGGAAGAAGGAGACTACTCACATGGACAGCTGTGAGAAATCCACTAAGCCTGCTCCTAGGGAGGCTGCTGAGATCTGTATGCTCTTGAAACCAGATCCGCTTGAAGATATGGATGCTTGTGCCAAGTTTGTTGATGGCGTTAGAAAAGTTTGTTTGCCCAAGTTCCTTTACGAAGCATACAACCTAATGTAGAAGGACTGCTCTGCTTGCTATGATGCAGATATAGCAAGGCTGTCAAGGTGGTAGCGAAGACTATGGTAGCTGAAGCTTATTCGTTGGCCGATAAGATCAAGAGGTTGGATTCTGAGCTCGTTGCTTTGAAAGGGTCTAATATTTCTACCCCCACTTCTCTGCAGCTTGAGACCGCTCGCCAAGAAATCGTTGACTTAAAGGCTAGGCTTGACGTGATCCAAGTTAAGTATGAAAGTGCAAATAATGAGATTGGATGTTACACACCTCAGATTCAAGATCTTGGTTTGTAGTTTTTGAGCTTCGTTTCGCTGCTTATGCAAATGATGAAAAGTTGATTGCTGCTTATAATCAAGTGATCCACTTCAAGAGAGTCGTCGATAGGCTTGAACCCCAAGTGTTGGAACTTCAAGGTGTATTGAAGATCAACGAAAGTTTGAAGAAATAAGTGGATAAGCTGCAGCGCATCCGTGTTGGTCTACTCGAGGAGATCGGGCAACTGAAAGGTGAGAAGGCTGGGCTCGAGGCTCCGTTTGTTCAGAGTCAGATCGATTTCTACAAGCTGGGTTATGTAGATCATCTCCTTAGTAGACCGTCTGACTTTGAGTTTGCTGGGAGAGACTTCGAAACCTTCTCTATTTCTCCGGAAGACTTGCTTGCCTTTATTTTTTAGGCCTCCATTGGTGAAGTAGTCAGAGATATTGGTGCCTAAGCTGGAGCAGCCAGGGGTGAAGCGTCGGATGGTGCCGCTGCTAAAAATGTCCCTGCTGCTGAAGGTGTGGCGACCGAGTAGTCATAAAGTGTCCAAGTAGAGTAGTCTTCTAGGTAATCTTTAGGATTTTCTTTGTTTCCCTCTTTGCTTTTTGCTTTGCTTGAACTCATTCGGTCTTTGCTAGTTGTTTATCAATTTTGCTAGAAAATTTAATAAACTTGCTTCCCTCATTTTTCTTCATCTTCACTTCTTTCGTTCATGCCCTAACCTTTAGACTTTATAGACCAGTGGCAGGCGTGCTACTTTTCTATAAGCAGACAGGCCCGCGTAGATGCAATCGTAGGTGTTGGTGTAGAACTTTGCAACGTTGTTAGCCATAGGGTTGGCAGCCGGATGCCTTACTTACAAAAGTAGACAAGTTTGCGTAACCACTAGGCTGTTAACCTTGGTTTTCCCCAATTCTGTAGGCTGCGTAGAAAATATCACAACACTTTAGGACTTGGTGTAGGTTGTTCTGCACTTGGCAGAGGTGAAGCTTATCGACTATGTAGCATGTCAGCAGTGGATAAAGATTTGTATATGCACGCTAGCTTGTTTAACCTTTCACAAGAATGTGCGGTTATATAAGTCTAGCGTGATTTTACTGCTCGAATGGCAAGCCGTAGGCAGTCCTCCGAAAACCGTAGGCTACCTTAGTGCACTCGATAGCAACTTTAGGGTTCCAGGGCAGCCATCTGTAGAGCGTACTGTGTAATGTGCCCCCTCCGTTTCTAGGGCCCGGTTCCCCACGAATTAGGCCAAGAGACCTAAAATCCTTCAGTTAGCTAAGCCTTGAAAAAGACCATTGTGGCTACTTCTTGGAATCCCCGGCACAAGCCATCGTGCATCTAGTTATACTAGGGCAACCAAGCTCATCCACGTTTGGATATTCGGAGTGTAAAGTTTATCCTCCCGTCTTGGGGAACTAACCCATGTGGGTGTCAGGGAATTGGTTTACCCTCTCGCACTGGAGAGCAATTAGTTTACCCTCTCACATTGGAGAGCATGGCTGGTCCCTCGGGGGGGCGCAATTCATATGATGAGTCCCTAAGAAGAGCGCAATCTTCTTTTGAAGTGCAGGAGTGATCAGTTGTTGTAAGCATGCAACCGAGCAAAGTTGTGATTACTTCTGAATTCCTCATTGAAAAATGAGTGAAAAGAACGAGAACTTAGCTGTAAGGTAGGAACTGCATAACAACTGGATAGTCATCGGCTTATGAGGTGATGCCCGTTGAGCTTCTTGAGTCTTTGGGCTTTGATGTAACTGGAGGTCACATATGGTACTTCCTCAGATTGTAGGCGCTCCACTGCTTTTCGATCTTTTTATCGTTTCATGGTGGAGAGGGTGTAATTACTCTTGCCGCCTACTATGTTGATCTTGTATGGACCTTCCCAAATGAGATCCATCTTTTTGGAGTCTTCTCTGCAGGCAGTCATAAAGGTTTTTCTTAGGACTAGATATTCGGGCTGGAACTGTCGGATCTTGGCCCTTTTGTTGTAGTTGGAAATGAGTTGTTGCTGGTAGGCTGCGATGCAGGTGATGGTCTGCTCGCACTTGTCCTCTACCAGATCTAAGCTTGTAGCCATCTCCTTACTGTTCTGCTTAATGCTTAGTAATAGAGCAGTGATACTTGGCTTGATGACATTGGGATAAATGATTGCTTCTGAGCCAAATGCCAAAGAGAAAAGAGTCTTATCGGTTGCTTGTCTTTTGGTGGTGCGATATGCCCATAGACATCGAGGGAGTTCATCTGGCCATTTTCCCTTCTTGTTGGTGAGGGATTTCTTGAAGCAATCGAGGATCATCTTGTTGGATGCTTCGGCCCACCACTGCCTTGAGGATATATTGGCATGGACATGTGCTGCTTGATGCTATACTTTTGGAAGAACTTCGCCACATCTTGGCCCACTAATTGAGGACTGTTGTCGGTGACAATGGACTGAGAGATGCCAAATCGGCAAAGGATATTCCTTCATATGAAGTGCTCTATGTCCATCTGATTCGTGGTCGTCTTGGGCTCTGCTTCTACCCATTTGGTGAAGTAGTCGGTTACCACAATCATCATGTATCTGCCCCTAGTAGCAGGCGACATAGGTTCTACCAGGTTGATTGCCCACTACATGAATGGCTAAGGACTCGTCTACGGGTGTAGCTTGCTGCCAGGCAGTGCTGGTACTGGCTTGTAGCGTTGGCAACGGTCGTACTTTTGTACTAACTCCTTAGCGTCTTAGTGCATGGTGAGCCAGTAGTAGCCTGCGTTAAGAGCCTTCTGTGTTAAGGATCGACCTCCAGAGTGATTTCTTTAAACACCTTCGTGGATTGAGCTTAGAACCTTCAAGTCATCGGGAGGTGCTAAGCAGCGGAGATGTGGTCCGGTGTAGGATTTTCAGATGAGAATGTTGTTCCACATGTAGTAGCGTGTTGCCTTGATCTGGAGCTTTAAGCAGTCTTGCTAGTGATTAACTGGGAATCAGAATGAATTGCAAGCTTTTTCACTGCC
This sequence comes from Malus domestica, assembly GCF_042453785.1. Taxonomy (NCBI): domain Eukaryota; kingdom Viridiplantae; phylum Streptophyta; class Magnoliopsida; order Rosales; family Rosaceae; genus Malus; species Malus domestica. The sequence goes on from NC_091673.1 coordinate 25,596,765, forward strand.
AAGTCTTTTGCCATTCGGAGGACTGCTAGTAGGGTCTTGTACTCTGCTTCATTGTTGGATGCTTTAAAGCCTAGAGTGATTGCCTGTTCAGGTATCGAATCATCTGGGGTGATAAGGACTACGCCTGTTTTCAAACCCTTGTAGTTGGATGCGCCGTCGACATGCAAAAGCCAGAAGTCACCATCTGGTGGAGCAGGCGCGGCTAAGGCGTGCTCAGCTACCTTTAGGGCTTCGTTGTGCCGCTCTGTTGCGTTGTGAATGCTTAGTAGGGAGTTGTGGATCTAGGACCATGTTACACGTAGCAGGAGATGCTCAACTGCCGGTATTGGACCATTCTAGAGCTAAATTATGAAACAAAGGTCAGCTAGGGTCGTGTGACACGCAACAGGAGGTGGTGCTCAACTGCCGGCATATGTTGCTTCTATGTAGAATCTTTTGGGGCGACAAAGACAAAACTTGCTTTCGAATGTGTTATTTCAGTGCTCGTCTGCCCTTGGCGTGTCTTTTGGGCCAAGTTGTTGCGTTCGTCAGAAAACTTTGCATCTGTCAGGGTCTACCCCTTTATCGTCACACGTCTGGATTGGGCGGAATAATGCATCATGAGGATGAATGAGTGTGTTTGAAGGTAAAACTTGAGCTTTTGGGTTGTAACAACTATCGTTAAAGTTAGCATTTGAATTTTTATAGCATCGAGGAGAGCTTTTGAACTGTGGAATATAGGTAGTCGGGCCCCCAACTCTTCTCTTATGATGGTAGAGCGTACTGCTGCTTTAGATACCATCAAACATACGACTAAGTTATCCGCTACTTCCGGTTTGGATAATAGGGAGATGATGCCGGATACTTCTTCAAGTCCTTGAATGTGCATTGGCGAACCTCATCCCAAAGTGCATGCTTCTCAGCCAGAGCGAAAGAGTCTGCCAGAGTTAGATCTTCTTTCATGATCAATTTTTCGAATAGCGAGTGGTCTGCTGGAAGTCATTTTTAGAAAGCTGCTCTAGCTATCGAGTCGTTACATCTGACTATCCTTACCTTCTCTACTTTGAACCTCTTCACATAGTTGTGAAGCGACTCTTTTGGGTTCTTCTTGACGTTGAATAAATGGTTGGACTTCTTCTTGATCGAGCGATAGGATGAATATTCTTTAGTGAAAATCAAAGAAAGTTCGTCAAAACTCCAGATGGATTGTGGCGGCAGGGTGTAGAACCAATCTTGCGCCTCGCCTTGTAAAGTGGTGGCGAATATCTTACACATGAGATCATCATTGTTTTGATAGAGGATCATTACGCTTCGATGGTGCTTTAAGTGTCTCTCTGGATCCTCATCCCTTTTAAAAGATGTGAAATGTGGCATGCTGAACTCGCGTGGAGGCTCTGCCTGCCCGATCTCGTCCGTGAAGGGTGACCTGCTTATGTTGGTCGCGTTCTGTCGTAGTGCATCGTCGGTGACCTCGTTGCGTTGGAAATTGCACAATCGCTTGGTCAATAGTCTCTCTACTTCTTCCTGAATTTACCTTTGTTGAGGTAGTGGACCTCTCGGCTGCCCCCAACCGTGACTTGCTAATCTAGGCTGCTCTTCCATGTGTTTGGCTCATCTATGCCGCTAATGCGGTGCGTGTAGCGCTTTCCTAGCAGGCAAGCGAGTTCTTTGCAGGCTGCCGGTTGAACTTGAGCCAGATTGAGTGACTGCTTATCTCCGTCCGTCGTGCTGCCTACTTCGATGTGAGGTGGAGGATGCTCATTGCGGGCTTAGCCGCGAATGAACACTTCGCCTGGAAGGTTGACCCTAACTATGAATGTATGCTCGTCTGTGGGCCTAATCGAGAATGCACGCTCCTTCGCGCTCTAAGACGGAAGTATACGTTATCTCGGGGGCCTAATCGGGAGTATACATTCCCCGAACGCTCAGTTCGTGGCTGCTTGCCGGGACGCTGTTGGAGAGGTTCTTTGTCTGCCCTTGTCCTACTTCGGGACACCTCGTCTTGGGCACGTTACATCTCGGTGCGCTGTAATAGCTGGTTCACCAAGGTCGTTTGTTGTGCGAGGGCGCTCGTCAACTCTATGACTTGTTGAGACAAGTGTTGTTCTTCATTTAGGTTGGAATAGCTTGGAAGGAATATGTATCCTTGAGCAGTGGAAGTGTGGTAGACTTCGAGCGCAAGATTTGAGTTGGGAAATGTCAAATTCGCAGAAAACTATGGTGAAAATGCTCCTGATTAAATCGTTGGTCTGGAAATTTAGAGCCAGGACGGTTGAACTAATCTTGGATCGATTTGGCCTACTTGGAAGGCCACGAGAGCAGACTGGGCCGCGGAAGCAGGTTGGACCACGAGAGTGGGATGCTCGTCGGGAGCAGGCTAGGCCATAAAAGTGGGCTACTGAGCTGGAGCAGGCTGGGCTACGAGAGTGGGCTACTCGGGTGGAGCAGGCTGGGCCACGGGAGTAGGTTGTGCCACAAGAGTGGACTGCTCGGCGAGAGCAAGCTGGGCCATGGGAGTAGGCTGCTTAGCTAGAGCAGGCTGGGCCACGAGAGTAGGCTACTCGGTGGGTGATACATGCGAGTGCAAGGCTTGGGTCATGGCTTTGGTGCCATGGGCCTTAGATGTCACGACTTGGGCTTGGGCCCATGCAAGCTTGGATGTCACTACTCGGGCCGTGGTAGCAGTGCCATTGACCTCACCGCGAGTAGTGGTGACCGTGGTGACCACCGCAGTGGTTGCCATGGTGGAGCCCCGTAGCGATGATGCCGCTCCTATGATCACATTTAGCCTCGTGGATCGTCGTGATCCCATTTCTTGAATATTGAAATTTTCACTTGTGGAATTTTCTAAATTTCTAGCCATTGTATTTCTCTTTTACGTTTTATCAAAGAATCTTTGCAAATAAAAAATTCTAGTAATAAGAACGTACGAAAAATCTACAAATGGACAAGAAAATAGAAAAACCTTTTGATGCGGGAGTCTTCTACGAGTGTGTGACTCTTCTCTCAATGAAAGCACCAATTTGTGGATGCAAATTTCTTCCTCCTTCTTGGACAAAATTGCACCTACAAAACAATCAACACCTTAGGGTCAAGGCCAGGAGCCTCACGCGCCCACGATGAATGGGGGGGGCTTTGGCCGAAGAACCTCTGATACCAAAGTTAGAATTTTAGAGAGAAAAGTGTTTAGAGAGTTTTTGGAGTTTTGCAAGAGTGTGGACTTAGGTTTGTAGAGAAAATGGGGCTCAATATATAGAGTATGGCCGGTCCCCTTTGGAGAAAACGTGGCCGGCCTTTGGGATGTTTTTTGGGTGTATTTTGGGGTTTAATGTGTGATTTATTTGGCCATTAATGGATTAATTAGGTAATTAATCCATTAATTAGCCAATTAACACTTTTAAAAAGAAAGTTTTGGAGGTTATGGAATGAATAAAATAAATAGCTAATTGATTAGCTAAAAAAGGGTAAAAAATATATGGAATGAAATAGGTTTTGGGAGTTACCTTGTAGAAGGGATTTGATGGGATAGGTTTTGAATTGTTACCTATTTTGGGCACTTTTGACTTAGTTGAGGGATGATTGTCCGCTACTCGCGCGTAGGAATCCCGTTATACCTCAAGGGTATTTTTGTCCTCTTTTATCCAAAAATTCACGTGTCGCCTTGTGATTATTTTTGGCTCCACACTTTGTTATTAATTTGATAGAACCATCTTCAAGAAGAATTCTTTAGGGCCTGTTTGGTATCCTTCTTGGATCCAATTTTTTGTTTTAAAAAAATGATGAATGTAGCTCACTTGGTTAACACTAGTAGTATCAATAACAAAAAGTTCAAGAAGGATGGCAAACAACCCCTTAATTTTTTTTTTGAAACATAAGATTTAATTTTGAAGTTAATAGTTCCTGAAGTTTTTGTTTTCAAATCTATGGAAACAAATACTTTTGTGCCAAGACTTTTAGGAAGATTGGGGCAATGTTTGTACTAGCTAAAACAACTCGCACTTGAAGTTGGAAGAGAATATGAAAAGTTGCGGATATAAATTCAGTTTTTTTCGAAAGAAAAAATATTCCAATCTTAACCCAAACCCTACTCATGTCATTGAACTTGCTGCGTTTTAAGAAATTGAAATACACACTCTGTTCTTGACTGTTTTAGTTTAGCTTGATTTTTTTTTTTTTTCATCTTTTTAGTCACATTTTGAGATGTTTAGTGTTTTTTTCCGTTTTCAGGTCTTCCCAAAGATAAAACATTCTGTTGAGGTAATTATTTGAAGCCTAATATTTTTAAAATTGCAATTATTAATAAATTTTTGTTTAAAGTGTCCTTGAATGATCCTTGGAATTTTTCACGATATCTTTACCTGGAAACTTTTGTTCAGGGCGGGATTATGATATTTATGAGTTGTTACTTTGAATATGTTCGAGTTGGGAATTTTTTGAAGTCACAGAGTGCATCCTTGTGTTTACTTCATGAGTAAGAACCTGTCCTGGTTATGTTGTTATGCAGAGCAGAGTGACATTTCTCGTGCACGGGTTCGGTTCTTTGAAGGAAAGCGGAAGAGAATGCTTTATACTGAGAGATCACACATTTACCACAGATATAAGGTTGTTTAGACTGCTTTGAGCATGCTTTTCTTGTCCAAATGCTGATGTATTTTGTGCCTTTCCATTTTGGATATTGTTTGCTTAATTTGGAAAGTATTTTGTGGTGAGTAGATCCGTGGCGTTGAGAATTTAATCATATGTTCTCTGCCCGAGGTGAGCTCGATACAAATAGTCATTCTCCTTAAGAAGCAATTGAAGAGCTACCAAATTTAAAAATAATAATTCATTTTGAGACATCGAAAGTGAAAATGTTTTCTTTCTCTTGAAGACTTTAGAAATGCAGAACATGAGACGAGACATCGGTGACTTCAATTTGGTAAGTAACTCTTGCTCGGAGAAAGATAATTGTACTAGGGATCATTGTTTGACAATGAGCAATTGAGAACTTCGGAATTTGTTTTTCAATTGTCTGGTAATATTTTGATAATTGAACAATGCTTTGATTGTTCAATACATCCGTCGCCAAGTTAGCTTCTTTGAACGGACGAGGACTTTTCTGCACCCGAGACATCCCAACGGAGAGATGAAACGCGACACGGGGGTGGCTGATTGATTGCACAAGTCGAAAATAAAAGCTTGGGAATCACTTTCAATCTCCATATTTGAGACCACTACAGTCTGCTCCTAAAGCACAAGAATTCAAATGGGGTTCTCAAATTATCTCATTCCCAAGTCGGATAGGATTATCAAATAACCTTAAAATGTGAGGTGGCAGAGAGTTCATAGAGAGTCCTACTTTAGGAGTCTCCTTAGCATTTCTCTAAATTCTATACGTATTGTTCCATCCATCTTCGTAAGAGATATATTGCCTCCATACTCGAGCGCCCTGGCATGAACCCAAATTGATTGTCTAAGACTTATGTCTCTTGCTTCAGTTTATGCTCAATTACTCTCTTCTCAAAGCTTCATTGTATGGCTCATTAACTTAATACCCATATAGTTCATGCAATTTGTATGTCGCCCTTATTCTTGTAGATAGGTGCCAAAGTGCTTTTTTGCCACTCATTTGACATATTCTTCGTTTTTAAATCGCGTTGAAAAGATTTGTGAGTCATGTTATACTTAATTCTCCCAAGACCTTCCACACTTTAATCGTTATATGGTGGGGACCGACGACTTTCATTACTTCCGTCTTCGCTATTTTATACCTCTCACAGTTTTTATCAGTTTTATCCTTGTATAAGACTTTACAATTCCTTCTTAGCCTTAACATTTTCCTATACCTCATCCTTCCACCACCAAGATTCCTTTTGGTGTGGAGTGAAACCCTTGGACTCTCCTAAGACCCCTTTTGCAACTTTTCGGGTACAACTAGCCATGGAATCCCACATTTGGCTAGCGTTCCCCTCTATATCTCAAACGCATTCAGCGAGTAGTTTCTCTTTGAAAGTGACTTGCTATTTCTCCTTTTAAATTCCACCATCTAGCTCTTGAACACTTCAAGGTCTTGTTCATCCTTTTATCTCTTTTGATATGTACATCCATCCCAACAATCGATGTTGGTTAGCCAAGCTCTCTCCCAGTATAATTTTGCAATCCTTACGCGCTAATCACATTAATGAGTTCTTGTCCAATCACAACCTTGATTGCTATAATTCCACCCCTAAGCCTCTTAACATCTACGACACTTTGTGTTAGTCTTATCGACGAGGATGCCAACACTGTTTTTCGATATGTTTGAGCCCTAATACCAAACTTGAAACCTGAGTTTCGAGATTCTTTGTGTTAAAGAAAAGAAGAAAAAAAATAAAGAAATGGAATTGTGGAAGATTACAGGGGCAAACTTGTCTTTGTAAATTATTAAGCGGCTGCTAGGGTTTTGGCATCGTATTCTACATATAGAGCAAAAACACAGCATAAAGTGAGGTCTCAAAGCGCCAAACTCTTGTATACAGAAAGCTGCATTGGATTTGGGGTTAGGGTTTTCGATTCGCCATGGGAGTGTTCACCTTCGTGTTGAGGACCTCCGGGGGAGAGTGGTCCGCCAAACAGCAGAATGGAGACCTTGAGGCCTCCGCTCCCTCCACATTCGAGCTCCAGAGGAAGCTCGTCCAGTCCGCTCTCTCTTCCGAGTCCTCCGGCGGTGTCCAGACCTCCTACTCTCCTGTCACTCCCACCTCTGCCGTTTTCCAGGTCCCTCTCTCTCCCTTGTTGGTCCTTTGGCTTTGATTCTTCAGTCCTGTTTTTTTCTTAGGGTTTCCATTTGACATGGAAAATTGAAATGCGAGATTTGATTTGGTTTGTTATGTATTGTTTGTTGATCTCTATCTTTTAATTTGTTTTATTATGCTTTCCTTGAATTTCAATCGAATGTTGGAAAAAATAAAAAATAATGATTGAAGAAAATGCAGGTTATTAACGGAAAATAGGCTCCAGAACCCTAGTGTTTGGTTTTTTGTTTCAAATTAGTCAGCATTGTGTTGGCTCAAATTGTTTGGGGATGCATTTGTTACCATGCCAATTTGTAGGACTTGTTTCACATGTAAAATATGCTCCAGAACCCTTGTGTTAGGGGTTTTGCTTCAAGATAGTCAGAATTGTGTTTTTGCTCAATTGTTCATCGATGCATCTGTAGCCATGCAAATTGTATTCCGTTGCTGCTACTCCTTTTTATTTTGGGGCTTTTAATGAAAAACCCGTGTTACTGTTCATTTTAACGAAAAATCATATTTTTACACTAAAAAGTCAAACATGATACTATTTATTTTACCCTTTATTTTGTCCTTATTGTTAAAACTCAAGTTTTCATGCTCTTTTCATTAGTTTTTCTTTTTAGTTTCCTGTAAGGTCAGTTACAACGTCAAAGCACTTTGGAAGATATAATTTGTTTTCCGTGGTAGCTTATGTTGAGAAAACATTGAAAACCAAGCGATGGGCTGCTGAATTCGTATGTTTAAACTTGTTCGGTTCAGGTGATCATTGGTGGCGGTGGTGGTGGCGGTGGTGCCTTCATTGGAGGTGGAGCTGCTGCTGCTGCTCCTGGAGGTTGTGCAGCGGCTGCTGCAGAGGCTCCCCCGGCTGAGGAGAAGAAGGAAGAGAAGGAGGAGAGCGACGATGACATGGGATTCTCTCTTTTTGATTAATCTAGTTGTAACTCACTTGTTACCGAGTCATATATTATCTCGTAATCTTTACCAGTTTCTCTTTTCTTTTCTTTTTTAAGTTGCATGTAGGGTTGGATGTTTGTGAATTGTTTGGATGAGAAATTATGTGAGCTGAAGAAATTTTTGTTATGCACTCTTTAAATGGTTGTGGTTATGTTGAAAGTCGTATCCTCTGTTTGGCTTTGTTTCTGCATTTTTCGATTCATTTTTACCATCCTCGGAGGACGTTCTGTCGTTGTTAAAAGACAAACCCTATCAAGAAAAGAAAACTTAAACCTGTACCCTAAACAATCAATCCTGTGAATAAATGTGATCACCGGAGAAAATTAGGAGAGGAATTCTTCAAAGTTTTCTTCGAATCAATCCACTAAACTTTTGCCCCGTTGGTTGTGGCTTACATAATGTTTGGTGGCGGCCGAAAGTTTCCATGAATGTAAATAGAAGCTGCGAAGGATGGGGCACGAAACGTCATGAAGTCACTATACCTGTGTCGCGTCATGTAACTGACGAATACTATGGACTAAATGAGACCACAACTCTTGATCCTGTAGTTCCCAACATTGGATACGAACGATTGGATGAAATAGCTTGTTTTAAGTCATAAACCATAAAGTGCTAGTGTGACTTACAAGTCATATATGATTTCAATTGACCAATGATTGATTTTGAAATAGCAATCAATCTAAGAAAAGGGATGAAATTAGTAGTTTTTAATTAAGAAACATTTTTGCCCTTTAAAGGTGATCATGTGGATGGCACATGGTGGCATATTAAACCGAAGATTGGATGAAAAGTTTGAAAATCCAACAATGCGGAAATTGACTAGTCATGAGAGTTTGAGGAGGGAAATTGGCCAGAATTAAAGTTACGAGGAGAAATTGACTAATCTTTACAAGTTCAGCGGACAAACCAAAGATTGGACAAATAAACAAATACCTCTTAGAACAGAATAAAGTCTCTTTTCTCAAACTAGTTGAGGTTACAAGAGTGAATGAGATATCAATCCGTTGCCCAGAGAGATCAGTATAAAAACTGCTTTAAAAGCCAGTATTTTCGAGCGCTAAAGAGGAGGTAATGCCTTCGTCGACTGTGCAAGATCAAAATCGAGCCTTCCGTTTCCGAGCTGTGTATTTTGTATCTGGGGGAACAACATTTCCTTTTTTTCTCATTTGTTCCTTCTTCTTTAGTATCCATTCTCTTCCCTTGCCTTTCTTATTTGTCTTCTGCTTTTTCCTCGGCCTGTGCCTGTCTGAGTTTGAAACCTGCTTCCCACAAATAAAATATAATGAATTAGCCGCTTAGTACTCCAATCTACCCTTCACTTGTAAGTGAGAGACCTTAGGTTCGATTCTCGCCAAAAGCGAATTTGAACCACATTATTATGTCTGGCTCATTGTGAGGCTTAGCACACTCCCCCACCCCCTTAGTTTAGATAATATCGTTTGTTTAAAAAAAAATAACAAATTAGAATAGTAGAAAGGTTAAACAAAAAAGGCAATGGCGGTTGATCAAGAAAATCAAGAATATAGTAATGGTAAATGCATCCGTGAAGACTTACTGTCTGATTTTCTTCATCTTCACTACTCTCATCGTCAGAGGAACCCTCGCCATCTTCACCTTTTCCCTTGGGAGTAGAAGCGCTAATAGATGGTGGACCACATGTGAGGACAAGGTATTCTTTTCGTTTCTTGGAACTGTAACAAGATTATTCCTTAAGTTAGAGGAACATACTACTTGAAGAATTTGGATATTAAAAACTCTGTGAAGTCGGAATCTGACATTTTGCCCTATATTTCGTTCTAGTTCCCTGAGCCTATCACAACAGTTTGATATGTTGGGTTAGTTACACCAACACATTCCATTTTTTTCCGCACCCATTCGTGTGAAGAAAATGTTAGATTGAAAGGGAGAAAAAAAGGTTTACTGAAAGATAAAATGATGCACGTACACAAGAAAATGTATAAAAGCGTTGTACCATAAAAGAGAGAGCTAACAGCCTATGACACAAGATTGCATAATTGGTTTCTTGCATACCTGTTGGGATAATCAACAACAACACCCCCTGCAAATCCAGCACGCATAGCAGAACTCAAAATCAACTCGCGCTGGTCCAGGTTTTCAGGATAAAGTTGAAACGCTGCTCTTGCACCCCTTGCTAAGCATCTGTACAATGATCCAAAGAAAGCCCTGCAAAGGATTTAAGACAACACATTCATACTGCAATTGAAAAGGGATTGCAGGCTCATCCTATGCTTAATGTCGTAAAAAGACCAAGAATAAGAAGATCATGACACATATCTCACTGCGTTTCAAGCATATACTGACAAAATTATGATGAGAAAATAAAAACCACCAAGAAACACAACATACTTCAATCGTAATCGTGGATTATGTGAGGACTTATCAGCATTGCACAACCACTGCATTTAAAACATGGTAAAGTAAAACGGGAGTAAGATTCATATGGTAAACCGTATAAAAAACATAAGGAATGCACACATGAAGTAATCTCAGGGGTTATGAAAATAAAAGAACAAATCAGTTGCAACATAGCAATTATTTCAGAACAGATATGAGATAGAGCGGAAATAATTGAATTTTGAGCTCTTCACTATTGGAGTATAAATACAAAAAAAAAAATTTAAAAAATTTAAAAAAAAAAAACTGATAAAACAAGGGACACAAGCTAAGATAGGCAAAAAAAATCCAGCTAAGTCCATTATCCATCATTGCAAGTATTAGTGAGTGAAAACAAAAGTAAACCTGAACGGCTGAGATGCTTATCGCTCCATCAATAACTCCTGAACGAAGTCCTAAGCCCTGAAACAAAATCCAACGATTACATATGCTGATAATAAAAACAATTGCAGGTTGAACAATATCATATTTGTATACATATTTTGTCTCCCTTCTTTGTTTTTTGGATGACAATGCAGAATCGCAAATAAGATAGAAAAATAACAAGGGACGTGCCGAAAAACTGAACCATGAGGCATTAAGAATGATACCTGACCCATGTCCCCGAGCAGAAGGTCACCCTCAACCTCATTCTCCAATGCCACATCTGCAATCATCAAAGAAATGAAATTCCGATTTAGAACAAACCATGGAAGCAATCAAGAAGCTGAAAACCAAATCCAAAACGATAAACAAAACCCCAAAAATAAAAACACATACCAAGCATCGACTGGGAAATATCCAAACCAATCCACTGATGCCCACTCTCCGACAATGTGTCTCCGCTGAGCCCCGACCCACAACCTGCAGTGAAAACCTCAATCACTCACTCAGCTATTTCACCATTTCGGTGAATAAAATCAAACCCCTTTGGGATTTTTTAGGAAAAACTGAATTGAAAGATTGGGGGAGTTGGGTTTTGAAATATTACCAATGTCGAGGAGCAGCCTGGGGACGCCATCGTCGGGGAGAGCGAGAAGCTCGAGGGCTCGGTGGGAGAGCTCCGACTGAATTTCCATGATTCGGGAATTGCGGGTGTACTTGCGAGCTTCGTCTTCATTGTAGAAAATCTCAGGTGGAGCTTGCAGCTCCGGCCGAGACATGGTTGTTTATCTCTTGTGCGTCAAGCGAGAACCCAACGAAATGGAGGAGCGACAGGGGGAGAGATGGTCTTCTCAAACAGGGGGAGAGATGAAAGCGAAGAGAGAGAGAGAGAGAGAGAGGAGAGCTTAAACCCTAGCACCAGCAGCGCGTTTTCCTTCGTGGGTTTTAGAAGTTTTGGGCTCCATGGGCTTCGGTTTACGTCTCTAACGGTGCTAACTGTTGCCCATCTTCGGTTTACGTACTGAGCGACAAGGTGGATGAGAATCTCACATGCCGCTCTGCTCTTACGTCTCTCTCCCCAGTGGCGAAGCCAGGAATTATCAGGGGGAGGGGCGAATTTAAAATAGTGAACGGTTCAAAAAAATGTAGATAACAAGATCCATTTAGATACTTGACAATGGTAATGTCGTCCATAATGTACACAAGTTACAATTGTTGTCAGCGAGTTGTCATGTCATGAAAACGTCGCAATGACTCATTATCAATAAAAGCAAATACATGTCTTACGAAGGAGGACTACCCAGAATACTCGAAGGAGTACTACTTGAAAATTTTAAAGATGAATTCAAGCACTGTTTTTTATAGTATCGTTTCATTACATAACTTTACAATGCGAAAGAAAAAAAATCTTAGACTTTTAATCCTAAAGTCTACTACGACTATTAACTAATTAAACCAACAATTCAATTAAACAATGGGCAATAATCATATAAGTTATCACTAATCAACTAATCAAAGTGCATAATACATAATACATCGATCATCAATTCAGCATTGGATAAAAAATTTATGATCAATAATCAAGAATTGACATTGAATTAATTCATCAATAATCATATATGAATAATCAATACTCATATTACCCTATAATTCTTTATGAATTGAGCAAAATTTTATATTAAATTATTAGTTAGTAATTTGAATTTGAAAACTTAGGTTTACCTCAAAGGGGTTGAAGATGGCGGCTGAAGGGTTGCGTCTGGCTTCGAAGCTGCAGCTGCTATGTTGGCTGCCTGTTGGAATGTAACGTAAGGCAGCTGTGAGCTGCTATGTTGTTGGTTAAATGATGCAAGCTGCAGCCATTGGAGCCAATGGGAAATCATAAGGCAGAAGGCAGTGGGAACCGTGGTGTGGGGGACGAGTGGTCCCCTTATGCTATATTTTCTTTATGTTTTTTTAATAAACCAAAACGATACCGTTCCGGTGGTCTATTACTTTTTTTAGAAGACAAGACGACGCCGTTCTATTTAAAGGCAAAACAAACAAACAGCCGCGCGCAGCGCAGGTTGCACAACAGCTGGATAATCCTTAGGACTTGCAGGTTTTCCGACGACAACAGAGGGGCGGACCATCGCTCCTAGGCTTCAATTTTTTTTTTTTTTTTTTTACCAGGACTAAAACGTTTTGGTCCTGGATGTTTAAAAAAGAAAAGAAAATGCAGTATGCTGCGCACAGAGAACACCGAATCGCAGCGGGAGCTGAACCAGTGAGTTTTCCGACAAGGGAAGGGGCTGACCCATAGCTCCAGTCCTGTTTTCCGGCGAGGGGAGTGGCGGCCGCCACTCCTCGCCCTCACGTGGCTTCGCCACTGTCTCTCCCCTACTCGTTACGCAATTGACTTAGTAGAGCTCTCGCATGATTGTTTCAATGATGTATTCAATCATGACAAGAAAGATATGTCATAATAAAATAAGGTTACATGCACGTGGTCATTTACTACAGTAGTGGAGAGGTGTCGACCTCTTGCATGACGGCATGGGTTCAAATCCTATTGATAACTAATCTAACACTCAATCTATCAAAATCTATCATTTGACAACAAAAATAAAATAAGGTTACATGATGGGAGGTCTTAGGTTTGACTTCCGAGAAAGACAAATTTAGTGCAAATTATTGATGGCACCTTGCAATGGCGAATGCAGAATTTTAATATTGGTGGTCCTAATCATGGTATGCTAAGTGCCAGTCGGACAGTGGGCTGAGATCTAGCACCTATGCGCATAGACTAGGCCTAGGTGGACTAGGCGGGTTTAAGTTAAGTAAATTCATTATATCTCTACTAATTAATAAAATCATCTTTGTCAACCAATAGAGGGTAAAAGACAAATTAGTCTTCTATCACACAAAAAAAATGATGGGCAATAATGTAATTTCATAGGTTCAAATTTTACTTTTTTTTTTATTGAAGTCTCATCTACAAGTGATGTTAAAATACCTTCAATATTTAAAAAAATAAATAAATAAATTAAAACCAAAAAAAAAAGTCTATTTACACTTGAAAAAAAAAACCTATACTTGTATTAAGAAGTTGAGTTTATTATTTCAAATAGGTTTATTATTTAACATATACAATAACATACAAAAATATCAGAATTTTTTCTTTTGTATTTTAGTGGATTTGATGATATGAGATGAAGATTCAAGTGATTACGTGTTTTTAGTACTTTACAAAATATTTTTCAGAGCTTGTATGAATTTATAGTGAATTTGAAAAAAAAAATGTCGATGACAAACATATAGTCTAAATAGTATTTGTTAAGTAATACACTACTCTTTTTTAATTAAAATGCCAAGTGACAAAACGATTGGCCAACAATTAAAATGAAAAAAGAAAGAAAAAAAAAGAGTTGAGTTGGCTACGTGGAAAATGGAGAGAGAAAGTCTTTATTCTTCGTTGGAATCAAGGTCTAAGAATAACAAAATCATAGTGGTCTTCCCTATGTTCCTATTCGTTTGAAATTAGATATTTCTTCTTGGTTCAAACCTTCTGTTGCACAACATCTACACAGTTATGGTGATCTTCTCTCTTCCACCACCTGCCCAAACTGTTAAGTGGTCCTTGGAGGTCTGTTCCGCTTCCATGAATGGATCCACCCCTAACATCTTGTGTGGCTTAACCCAAACTGTCTGCCCATTAGTGCAAATAATCATTATATTAGAAAGAAAAACTATCCCTCTTTTGAAGGATTAGTTTTCTCATAAAAATGCACATGACCAGTATCTAATAAGCTTCAAAATGATACACCATGACTGAAATAACCTTCCAGCTAAGGGTGAAAATGTGATGGTCGACACTAAACTGATAATAAAACCCCATCGTAAAGGTGACGAAATACTATAAATTTCCTTAGTTATAACTTCGTTATTAGGTTGATAGTTGTTTATATCATACTTAGGGCCTCCGTATTTAGACCTCGTATAAATACTCGGGGGACTCAAATGTGATTATGTAATAAATGAAGGGGCAAATATGTAATAAGGGAGGAGCCCTTATTCTATAAAAGGGCCTCCTCACCATCACAAACCTCAAGCTCTGATCCTCACATACAGAAGCTCTCTCTCCCTCACAATCCTCTCACAAACAGAGAAATACAATATCAGTGTGGACGTAGCCCAAACATTGAGGTGAACCACGATACATCTTGTGTTCTTTACTTTCTTGCAAATTCACGGTCGGATTTATGTTGTTCTAAGACCCCTCCGGTTTTGTGCATCAACATTTAGCGCCGTCTGTGGGAATCAATACGAAAAGTTGTGTCGGTTCCCTTTCATTTTTTCACCTCCATCGTGGATCTGCAAAACCAAGAGACATTTTCTCTGTCTTTCCATTTTCTCTTGCACCGAGAGACACCACCATCACTTTCACCACTCTCTGTCACCACATCGTGCTTCAAACCTTCATAACTTGCATCTGCGCATTTTTTTTTTTACAGATTTTGGTGCTCTTCTCCATGAAACTCCGACAAGTTTGTGGGTTCTAGAGCTCGGGCTCAGTTCCAATCCATTCCAGCAGAGAGAAAGAGGGAGAAAGAGAGAATTCCATCTACAATTCCAAAGACGAATGCCACGATTCTCTGTGTTGGCTTGATTGAGTTCAGAACTTCAGAGGATCACCATTCTGCTATCTCATCCGCTCTCAAATCTCTCTTTCCACTACTATTAAACAATCCGAACCGGGTCTAACTCCGACCCACACACAAACAGAGCCCAAGATTTTGCATGGATGTTGAGATACTGAAAAGTGATCGAATTTGAGAGGTGGGTTTATCGGGGATCGAGGTTCTGCGAAATAGGTATGTCGCAAACCGATCAAAGAATGGAAGGATAGCTTTATCTCGTTTGTTCGAATCGGATTGGGCTACGAAATGGAGGGATGGCTTGTGCATTCTTTGTGTTCCATTTCGCCGCTGCTCTCACTCTCTCCAAAAAAAACTCAGGTCGGACCCATCGGCCACGGCGAGCCCAAACCCGAATAGCGTCCGAAGATGAAGCACAAGAGCGAGCTCAGCTATTTCCCCTCGGCGAACAAGCTGCTGAAGTTTGCTCTGATCAGCCTCAGAGGGTGCCTGGGCTTGCACTGTTTGTACTACGGGTGGTCTTTCGGGTCGGGCTCCCGGAGATCCGACAAAGAAGCTTCTGGGTCAGATGGAGTCGGCCCGCTTTTTGGCGGTTTCGTCCTCTATCACGATTTGGATGACTTGCATGACGACCAGGAGCACAACTCTGAAGTCACCAAAAGT
Source organism: Malus domestica (assembly GCF_042453785.1). Classification (NCBI taxonomy): domain Eukaryota; kingdom Viridiplantae; phylum Streptophyta; class Magnoliopsida; order Rosales; family Rosaceae; genus Malus; species Malus domestica. Next base: position 25,612,531 of record NC_091673.1, read on the forward strand.
TTGGCTTGGCTGGAGCAAGAATTGGCTAATGTGGACAGATCCATAACTCCATAGCTGGTACTAGCACCATACAATTCGGAGGTACCCACTTATTTCTTCTTGGAGGAGAACAAGTTACTGATTGGTTGAAAACTGTCGTTTCTGGATGAGGAGATGCGGCACCATACAAGAATAGCTTAATTTCCTAGTCTTTTCTATGACTCGAAAGAGGAGATGCAGCCTCTGTTGCCTCCCGTCCAGCTCGGCAAGATCACCGAAGGAGAATTAAAGCAGTAAGAAGCCTCTGCTCATGGCTACTAAGGGTGAGATCTATGACGTGTCCCAAAGCAGTGGGGTTGGTATACCAACATACAGAAGTGGCAAGCACAGAACAAGATAAGATTCCACTTCTAAAAAAGGGATGTCTGGAGATGAGAAAAGCCGAGGAGGAAGTGGATTTACAGTCACTGCTCACCCATGTTGTAAACCTACAAAGCAGAAAGCAAAAGCAAGGAATAAACACCCATACTGCAAAAGCAAGGAATAAACACCCCACCAGAATGATGTGATTTACTTTTCTTGTTTTTGAATGGTGTGATTTATTTTTCTTATCTTTCAGAGACATCTGTATAAACCCCATCAGAGGGTAAAACAAAAAAAAAACGGCAAGCTCAAAATAATGGGCTAGAATGTTATGTGGAGGGCAAATGCCCATATGCCCAAAAGAGCCAGACCCTCTATTATCACCAATCAGGTGATCAAAAGTACGTCCAGTACTACAAAAAATTATTCGGCAGCCTGCCTCTATTATCACTAACCAGGTGATTAAAAGTACGTCCAGTACTACAAAAAATTATTCGACAGCCTGCCGCTATTATGACCAACCAGGTGATTAAAAGTACGTCCAGTACTCCAAAATTATTCGGCAGCCTACCGCTATTATCACCAACTAGGTGATCAAAAGTACGTCCAGTACTCCAAAATAATTCGGCAGCCTGCCGCTATTATCACCAACTAGGTGATTAAAAGTACGTCTAGTACTCCAAAATTATACATGAGCATCACTCATATTAATCATACATAAACATTCATGAGCATCACTCATATCAATCATACATAAACATTCATAAGCATCACTCATGTCAACACTCATGAGCATCACTCATGTCAACATCCATGAGCATCACTCATGTCAATCAACATAAACATTCATGAGCATTACTCATGTTAATCAACTTTAAAAGCTTCATTTATAGAGCTCTAGCTTCGAAAGCTTCATTTACAGAGCTCCAGCTTTCAAAGCTTCATTTACAAAAGCTCCAGCTTCAAAGCTTCACTTTCAAAGCTTCACCTACAAAGCTTCAGTGCATGGTATACAAAGACTGTCTCCGAACAACCGCCACTTCGGCCCATACATGAATTCAATTTGAAGTCTCCAGCCAACAAACTCTATTAACTAAAGACTTGGGGGACTACATTATGTACCATATATTAAGCTTCCGCAACTGGGCTTCATGAAAAATACTTGGGGGACTTAGCCTATTATTTATGTATTGAGGAGCAAACCCTTATTCTATAAAAGGACTCTCTCACCTTCATTAGAGAGAGACTCCTAGCCCATCACTTATGTATTGATGAGCGAGCCCATATTTTATAAAAGGGACTCCCTCACCATCATTAGAGAGCATTGCCGCTTACTGAGCATCCGCCTCACCGCGAGCATCAACTCTAGCCCATCATTTATGTATTGAGGAGCGAGCCCTTATTCTATAAAAGGGACTCCCTCATCTTCAACGCCACAAGCCGAGCCAACCAAGGCAACATAAGCCACAAACCGAGCAGCCTCGCAACATGTGCTACTTCTAGTTGAGCATCATTTCACTTTGAGCACCGCCTCATATCAAGTATCAGTTCAAGACGACATCTAGTTACTTCGGACCACACATGGACTGAATTTCAAGTCTCCAGCCAAAAGACTCTCTTAACTGAAGACTTGGGGGACTACTGTTTATACCATACTTAGGGCCTTCGTATTTAGACCTCGTATAAATACTAAGGGGACTCAAATGTAATTATGTAATAAATGAACGGGCAAATATGTAATAAGTGATGAGCCCTTATTCTATAAAAGGGTCTCCTCACCCTCACAAACCTCAAGCTCTGATCCTCACATACAGAAGCTCTCTCTCCCTCACAATCCTCTCACAAACAGAGAAATACAATATCAATGTGGACGTAGCCCAAACATTGAGGTAAACCACGATACATCTTGTGTTCTTTACTTTCTTGTAGATTCACGATCGGATTTACGTTGTTCCAAGACCCCTCCAATTTTGTGCATCAACAATAGTATTTGGTCACCCGAGTCGGAATGTGTCAGCTGTCTTATCAATCCTTTACTTTTGAGTCCAAACATAAGATTGGATTAACTACATCCTACTTAAAGGCTTAAGTAAATCTAGTATCACATGGCAAGGTGGCATAAGATTATTACTTTAGCCTTTGGGTGGCAAGCATAGACCCCTCAAACTCGTGGTGTCACATATTCACAATTGGATAATGCTAGGAACATTAAAACTTTAAACCAAAATGACATATCAAATGATGTGTCACCAACAGAAAATAAGCAAGTTAATCAACACTTAAGTAATAATTCAATCATCAACATCAACATCATTCGGTTAATAAAATTTAATTTAGAAATTTAATCTTCCTAACATTACCCTTCGCAATTAGGCGTGAATATCACCTGAAAACCTCACATTTGAAAACCATCAGACATCAAGTTAGCTCAAGAGGGAGAGAGGTGAGTATACGCCCTACTAACCCGAAGACTCGGGGCGTGCTTAATGTGACCTCTGCATAAGGCGACAGAATTTCTCCTCCTTGACTTACATCTCCATACAACCTACCACTTTAATACCCTGCTTATTTACAAACTCAAAGCTACAAGGCTCGGCAGATTGAGCCTTAAACGTGTAGTTTGAACCAACGAAACGTTTATTTAGAGGGGACCGTGTTGCAATTTTTCTACGGTCGTAAACAAAAACGCCTACAATTTATCACAAAAACCACACATTTGCAACAAATAATGTGCTAAATAGATATACAGCATCAAGGTTTTTCCTACCAATAACTACAATCACTGAATTGTACGGCAATCAAATCGTCCTATGAGTACGTAAGTATATACTTCTTCACCATAAAACATATATTTACTAGCAACTACCAACCCGACCGACTTACCTACCAACGAAACATCAACCCCCTCTTACTGATGGTCGAATTGCACATGAAGCCACATGACAACTTGGCTGCACGGCCAAGCCACAGCTCCCATGAACAGGGTGCCACAGTAAACCAATCTCATGCTATTCTCTTCAATTTCCATGGGATACACATTCCCTGTATGCATTGACAAACCACAGATTCACTGAAGGTACTTTCTTGGATATTTTGCCTTCGTTCCCATCACGATCCTGATAGATTTTCTGCAGGCCAAAGAAAAACAAAAAGTATGGTCAAATGACGAATATACTTGTGAGATTGTCTTTGCAATGTTCGAAACTGTATGCCACTAGGAGGCACTAAAATTGTGTTACCCTGTCATTTCCTCTTCCAATTATCCATTTCTTTACCACATGATCAATTAAACAGTTCAAAAACCCAATACTTCATAAAATACCCTTCTCAATTTGCAATGGACGAAGGGCGCCAAACAAATTTTCCATTTTATAAAGAATTAGAACATAAAAGCGAGATTTCAAATGAAGTAGAGGCTACTTCAACCACATTTTGGTCATTTCCACCTCTCCGAGTTAATGAGGTTCAGCACGCATACTCCACATTTAATCGATGAAGCAGTACACATTATATGGTATACCAAGAGTGATACAAAGTTTAAGAGTACACACCTTCTCCAAATAGCTGCTCAAACCGTGCTACGATGTGCTTCCCATAAGTGTACTTCTTCAATGCGTTTGTATGAGCTCTTATACGATTAATTAATAACACCCGTTGACTATCATTACAGATATCAAGGGTCTTCTGCACCACATAATTTGCATATTGGTCCTTCATCATTACCTAAGACAAAAAAAATGGAGATTAAGCAAGACAAGTACGAGCTTCAAATGCACTTGTACTGCTTTGTAAAATAAAAACTGGCATGTGCGTGTTCGTGTACGTGTGTGCATATAAACATAAAGAACACAAGTAATGTATTTTTCCACTAGGACCAGAGGGCCAATGAACAATTCTCCATACCAACAAATTATCATTTCCTTCATTATGCCCAACGATCTCCCTAATTAATAGTTCTCGTTCTGCAGCACCACCATATTCCAAACATTTCTCAACAACATTTGAAGCAAACTTGTGCTGGCTCAGAGGTACGAAATGACCCGACAACTTGTTAATAATTTTCCTTCTTTCATTAGGTTTTCCCCTCTCCAATACATGCTGTCAAGCATAAAAAAATTCATTAGCCAGACAAATGATACAGATCAATCACATGTAGTATAGAGACGATGAAATATGTACTTGTAACTAGGAAGCATAAAGTACATCCAGAAATTTAGTTGGCAAAAAGTGTTGCACATATAGAACACAGAATATACGTCTCAGCTTTCAACTATTAAGAAGGAAAAAAAGCTAAACATGCACATTGTATACCTACAGAATCATGAGGGTAGGAGAACCAAATAGGCATCAGAGAGGGGGTTTTAAAACACCTTTCTCGTGTCATTCTACCGCGAAACATGTGTGCATCAAACAGTGTAAGTATGTGTGTGGAAGGCAATTTCTGGTGTAGACACAGTGACACACTGAACTACAAGCCCTCTTCTGTTACAAAACACTAGCTAGTCAACTTCTGGAGTCATGCCTTTCCAAAAAAAATTAAGCCATATGAGTTATTCTCACTATTGGATGCCTGTTTCTCCACCTCTGTCAAAGAAATTTCCATCATCAATTAGCCACACTGTTTACTGCTTGAGCCATACACCGAAGAGAACTTGAAGTGCTAGTAACCTATGGCCATCCTCTTCCTATAGGAGGGCAAATCTTATCATGAAATACATGTTCCTGTGCTCCCTATACGTGATACCTCTGTATTAAGTATAACCACTAAGACATCGATTGAGTTTCCATTATGCATTAATTAAATCTTTAGTGAGGCATATTAGTTCTTCAATGTGAGATCAACTGTCATAATAGATAGTAATTAATACTTAAAGTACAGAGTCCAATACAAACCTGTGTGACATAGTTGCCATACTGGTCCTGGGCAAGACCAGCAACAGACTCCAAGATCTCATCAACTATGAACTGGCATTGCAGCTCATCTGTACAATGTTCCAGAACTCTCTACAACAAACCACAAACAAGGAAACAGGTGAATTCTTTGCATGATAACCGAAGGAAGAGTGGCAAAGAGGGAAGAAAAGTGTTACAACCCCATAAGTTTATTGATACCTGTATAACACGACAGCCATAAGGATGGATTGAAAGTGTTGCAACTTGACCACGGAAAGCAGAGATTATAAACCTAATTTTTTCTGTTGGAATGCTCTCAATGCACTTTTGTATGACATGGTTTCCATTTTGATCACGAACACATCTCATAACATGCCCATCCAGCTCATGTACAAGCTGCACTTTCTGTTCAAGTTCAATAACCTCAAGTGCCTGCACCGGCCATAAACAATAAATGACATAGGCATAACATTATTGGACCAAAGAACACTAAGCTGGGAAGGCAATTATGTACCACACATTGCTTCCAGTTGCAATTACACTTTACTGTTTGGCCAATACCAATTGCTTTTAAAGAAAAAAAAAAGAAAAAGATAGACCATTTCATTATGAAAATATTGTTAGCAGCTGGTCAATGGGTAAACTATTCTAAAAGGAATAAAAGCATTTACAGTCCTCGACCCCGTCTCAGAAAAATTAAAAAAGATGCAAGGAGAAAGAATTACAAGTCAGAGACAAGAACAAAGTGCAGCAACTCTCTCATGCGCCAATAATTACAATAAAAAGCTCCTATAAAACACAATATAATACAATGAAGGCAAACGCCATAATACTGCAGTTGCAAAATAGTAACATTGATAAATAAATATTTGAGGTTGGAAAAGATAAATAAAAACAATATAAACTAAAAAAATCAGAAAGATAAGCAATTACACCCCCAAATATCTGCATTCAGTTTTGTAATTTTAATAATCACTGGTAATAGCACTTGATATCAAAAACCTATTCAGCACCTTCAAATACGTCTATATGAATAAGGGAAACAACTCAACAATATGGAGCTAAAATTTAGCATAACTTCCAGACAAGTCAAGATAAGCTACCAGTCAATTGAATCCATTTAGACACTTTTAAAACTGTTCTAGACTGCCCGCACCCACTAAAATAAATAAAGGAAACGATGAGTTGTATTATAAAATTGCAAATCATCAAACATGAATGTGCCACACGAAGTTGATTAGCACACAATTCAGCAACAACTTATCACACTTTCATACCTTTTGGATTACACGACAGCCATACATCTGCAAACTTAAAGGCAAAATTTGACCTGAAAGTTGATTGGCAAGTTCCTTTCTCTGCTGAGGGGTTCCATACTCAAAAAACTGAAATAACAAAGGAAGTGGAAATTAATAAAATGGCATGAACCCTGACATTTCTTTAAAAGGATATATATAGAGAGAAAAGAAAAAACTTAGAAACATACCTTCTGAATCACATAGTTACCAAAAACATCAGTCATTAGTTTAGAAGCATGTGGGAGAACTTCTTTGAATACAGAAGCCTTCTCTTCAACACTACAGTTTTCCAACTTCTGCTGAATAAATCGACTCCCATGTTGATCAGCACTGGAGTTGAAAAATTCATGATGACTTACTCATTGCGAACAATTAATAACAAAATCAACCAATTGAGCACAAAGAAAGTACCTGAATTCAACAATATGTCCTGTGATATCAGATAACTCAAATCTGCGGCCTTTGCCAGATTTCAACTCTTCAAGGAAATTATAAATCTTGGGGTCGTCATAACTCTCAAAGCCCCTGTGCCTTGGCCATGCAGGATACAAGCCAGTATTTATACCTGAACCTATGAGGGGTACTGGCGAAACTGGACTAGTAAGGGGAGGGGTTGGATACTGCATCAAAATACCAACATTTGGTGCACTTCCAAGATAGTTAGGAGTCATTGACCCTCCTCTTTGTGGGTTAAAATTCCCCATGTTTCCAATTCTCTGATGTTGGCTTTTGTGTTCATCCAAATAAGAACCGTGACTGGACACTTTCTTTGAGTCAACACCACCTCTTGATGCCAATGGATCAAATTGTCTTGGACCACCATACGAGTCCACAAAAGGCTGCTGGTGGTATTGCATGTACATAGGTTCAGAAAAAGAAGTTTGCAGCGGATATCCAAGTTGACCATAGAACTTGCTTGAATGTTGCATATCAGCACCAGGTGAGAGGATGCCCCCAGTTGCAACCCCAGATGTTCGAGCATTAAAGCTTGGACCCACAGTTCCATCAACAACCACAGGAACAGCACCCGGAGGATGGTATCCACCACTATATGGAGAAAAGGCAGTGGGATTCAAAGTATATCCACTAAGATATGGTGGAGTGAGAAAGCCCGGTCCTTGAATATTTGAGTAATATGGATTAGCTGAATTCAAGTAGGCTGCAGTTGCATATAGTGGAGGTGTGAACCCAGATGTCTGATGAACTGGTTGTACATCCGCTGCATACTTGGATGTATTATGAAGATACTGATCCATGCTAACATATGTACCGTCAGTTCCTTGAGAGGTTATTTGCGACTTGCCACTTTGAACTTGAAAAAAATTGTTTTGTTGCTGATGCTGCTGCAAGAAATGATTCTGGCAACTGCGCTCCCATTGTTCTTGTTTCTTTTGATTCTCTATCAAGTCCGATATGTTAAGAGCCTTCATTTCAGATTCAATGACCGCAACACTTGCATCATTAACAGCTGTGCTCCTGGAAATTTCAGAGGCGGGCGAGGAATCGTCATTTGGTGAAAGCGCTGTAGCATCAGCAGTTTCTGCATCCACGCTGGGCTTAATGGTAGTTGTCACATTAATAGCAGGATCATGCATGGAACTGGAATCTGTACTGTGATCATTGAATTCCTCAGGTACTTCCTTGCCTAATGTATGAGAGTGATTAGGGACAGGTGGTGAAGAGCAACCAAAATCTTCCTGGAAATAAAAAGATGATTTACATTTAAAACTATGATATTGTAAGGAAAGCAAAGCTAAAAACAACTGGTGACTACTTTATCGGCGCCTCCTCCTGAGTTTTTCCAACAGTAATTTTTTTCTGGGATTCAAAATATCGGTAAAAAAAATTAATTTCATTTGACCAATAGAAGCTATTTTAAGAGAGAAATTTCAAACATTACAACCCAACGACAAATAAACAAGAATGAAATTCTCAAGGTAATCATAGATAGGAATATATACACCTTGTTGAGTAAAATGTCAAGGTATCGAGTATGAACCTGTATTAAATCACCCACATTTTGGTGTTGGCCTACCAATGACGCAGCACCCTCTCCCAACCAAACTTCACTTGTCTGATCTACCCAATCATTAGAAAAGAGTTGGGAAGACTGATCATCCTCAGATTCTTCCTTGTGTGTAGGAAGTGATCCTTGAGACATATGCAACAGAAAATTGCCACTCCCATCTACAGGTCCCCGACTCTGGCTGAAACTACCAATATTGCGTGCCAGACGTCGATTCTCCCATGAAATAAGTGGACGAGGAAGTCTAGGATTCAAATTGACATTGGCACAGTAATATGCCAAATAAGCTGGATCAGCCCGTAATTGTTCCTCAGTCTCACACCTTTCAATAACACTACCTAGAGTTGCCAAGCTTCCATTCATGCTCGAGTCCTGCTGGGACAGCAGGTTATCGATGGCCAAAAACGAACCCTCCATACTTGGGGGTGCACTTCCACTTCGATTGGGGGAAACATCCTGTCCGCTGCTTTGAAACTTATGGCCCCTAAGAAGCAATTTCAACTCCTCTGCTGCCATATTAGCAGATGAAGGTGCAAGTTTTGCAGTCTTCTTGCGAGGAGCCCATTTTCCACTAGTTTCCGACATTCTTATTGGACTTTCTGTCGCCATGCTATCAGAAAATATAAGCCCCTCTGTAATATGATAGTATAAGCAACCTCACATACTCCTCTGGAAAACCAAGATATAATGGCATTTAAGTCAGAATATGGGGGACTATTGCAATAGACGATACAAATCCCCAATGGAAAGAACTATAAATGTGACAAGGACACCCTAGTCCTTGATCAGCATATGTTTAGTGAAAAAGAAATCACTAATATTTATTATTTACCTCCTTAAATAGTTAATAACTTCATGCCAGAAAGTAAATTACTTTTTTATAAACTAATAACTATTTCTGGAATACGTGAACTAGAATGTCCAAGAGAATATGTTGTCCTACAGAAGCAGAGGTGCTAACAAATTTTCAATAGTATCAACGCCTCATCGGTCTTCATATCCACCTTTGCTCAAATTGTGCTAGACAAATAGACTATATGCTCAAAAGTAGTATACCCTTTATATTTTTTATTTTTCACTTCCAATTATCAGCAAAACAATAATAATTCTGAAATTTCATTGCAAGTGAGTGCTTAGACCAGCAGATACCATGAAAGCTCAACCCCTTGCCAACGAAAAGTTACGAAAAGCAAAAACAGTCAAATTTGAAACCTCGAAACAAAGATTTCAACTCAACCAAGTAATGAAGTTTCTAAGTTTTCAGAAGAACCCAAAACAACCTTTATCACAAAACTCAAAACTCTCTTATTTCCCCCCAAATTTCTATCCAACCAAAAGCAAAAGTCAATTACTTATCATACTAATCAAAAGCAAAACATACATGATCACAAGCGAAACTCCTATTAATATCATCAAAAGATCAAAGCCCCAGCAGCAAATTACCCAGCCAAAACCATAAAAACACAAACTTTACAACAGCAACCATTCAAACACAGAGAAACGGAAGAGTAGAAAAAACCCAGTAGAATCCAAGCATTCAAATTCAGAAAAATGGTCAGAAAACAATACCAGAGAATTGGAGACTTCAGTAGGAAGAGAGAGAGAGAGAGTTATAGTTTTGAAAACCCTAGGTGGACTTTCTCTGTGACAGGAAAGTTTTGAGTGAAACGTTAGAGATTCCCTTACCAGATATACCAGCAGCCGACGGGAAAGGAAAAGATTCACTGTTGCAGACAAACCCTAGATTCTCTTCGGGGGTGGAGAGAGAAAGAGGGATATGGATTGGCCCCCTCCTATTCCTATCTGATGGGTCTACTGACAAATGACGGTAGTTTTGGCTCGTTTCAGCGGGTATTTTCTATTTAAAAGCCAATAACAATAGCAGATAAGCTTTTGCTAATTCCCATTTCAAAACATTTTTATTTTTCTTTCTTTTTCGAGTGCTATTTTTTCCTTTTTTTTCTCGTATCTGCATTTTGTAATAAAAATATGGTATGATTAGATTATCACTTAAGTATTGATAACATGATTTGTAAATTTGATCTAAAATGTTGGTGTACGTAGCATCACTCTTCCAATGGTGAACAATTGATCACAAAAAGGTTGATAAAAGTACAAATAACATGATAGAGAGATTTACAAATGACTACTTGGAATGAGTCATTTATAAATCACTATTACATACCTTTGTAATAATCATAGATGTATTTTTCAATTCCTCTTATTTTGTTGTAAATAGTGGTTGATAACTAGTGTGATTGTGTAAGCTAGAAGTATGAATTGTACAGAATTAAAAAGATCTTTTCTTGTACAATTTGTATTACTTGTAGGACAAGTAAAACTCATCATAATTAGTATAAATAAAGACATTAGGCATGAGAAATTACATACATAATTCCTCCTGCCCTTCTTTCTTTCTCTCTTCTTTAGCCAGCCACTCTATCTCTCTCTCAATGGTTAGTTTAACAACATATCTAACTTTATCTGATTCATTTCGTTTTCATTTTGCCTAAACGTCTTAGAATTTTAAAATTCCTCACTCAAACATACCATAAAGGAATGTCACAATCCTCATAGATGCTATTAAGGGTCATTTTTCTAGTGTTCCTGTGGTTTGGTATTGTTTCCAATCAAAAGAGGCAAGATCGTTATCGATATAGTACTTTGTTTTATGAGCTTTTCCTTGTAATCTTTTATTTTCATCTAAAAAACTAGCAATATAGTATGAAAAGTCGACAAATGAAGATTTTTTTCTATTAAAATGTTTTTGTGTAAAATTTATAGTTGTCGGAGGTTTTTTTTATTTTGTATTTCAATTTAGTATTTTTATTACGTAATATAGGAGATAATATATATATATATATATATATATATATATATATAACCTATTGTGAAGTATAGAGGTAACTAAAGTGAAACTACCAAGTCCTCGGAGATTATAAACTCTTTGTTAAGGACATTCAAGACCTTGCATAGTATTTCCCTGAAATTTCTTTCAAATATGATTTCATTGAAGCAAACTTTAAAGCAATAAACAAAAAAGAAGACTTTTTAACTAAAATAGTTTTTGAAATTGATGTAACTTCTCACTTTACTCTCTGCGATTTAAATTCAATAAAATTGGTCATGAGATTGTCTACCTAAATCATTTTAGTCATTTTATGAAAAATCTCCATTAAATTGAGTGGATTATTGTCAAATCAGCCCCTCCGCTTGGAGGTTTCTTCAATTTGAACTGAAATTTTTCATAGAATGACCAAAATGATTAACGGTGAATAATTTCAACGACCATTTATATTGATTTCAAATAGACCAAAGTAAATAATTATTTCAATTTCAAAGACCATTATACTAAAAAAAACCTAAAGAGAAAGGGAAAACACTACAAGTATTGGTGGGCCTATAAGCGTTAGGGTTTTTGGCTGACTTGGTAAAACGGACAAACAAAGATGTATGCTGATTACGTAGCGTCTTGTTTTTTTTTTTTTTTTTTTTGGAGAACCGTAGCGTCTTGTTTTGTATATGCTACCTTACGTATGTCAGCGGGAAGAAGGAGAAAAATAATAGTGTCTTTGCGTTTTCTAATGAAGTAACGTCTTGCATAATCGAATACGTACAAGTTAAGTCTACATTATTATTAGGGTTAATCTCTGTTTACTAACCTAAAGTTTCATGATTTTCAACATTTGGTACATGAAATTTTTTTCATCCTAGAGTCATACATCAAGTCTTAAATTTGGGACAGTTTCATACCTCCGTTAGTCAAACTGTTAAGTCTATCGTTAACTGATGACGTGGCGCTCATGTGGACAATTATTGGGCGCCACGTGTCATCCACATGGAAATTAAAAATAAATTATTTATAAAATAAAATAATTAATTAATTAAAAAAAATCACCCACCCCCCAAACATTCTATCACTAACGGGTCCGTTGTAAATTTAGTTAAAAGGACTCCACGAAGAAGAACGTCGGAGCTCCCCGAGCTCCGATCAACCCCAAAACCAAACAAAACCTAGACATATTATTTACTAAATTGAAGCTACGAAGGAGAGGAGTATAAATAGGGGTGTGTTATCCACACACCTTATTTTACTTCTCACACACCCTTGATAATTTCTGTCCGTTGATCTTCTTCAATTCATCCGATCCGACCGCCGAAAATTAAAAAGGTGTGTGAGAAGTAAAATGAGGTGTGTGGATATCACACCCCTATAAATATATCAATATTTGGCCCTGCCGTAGCTGGAAAGTGGTCGGAAAACGGCTTAAAAGCCGTCGGACCCTCATCGGAAAATTGAGTTTCTTGCTTTCTCTGTTCATGTGCAAATCCGACGTTTAAATCGCAAACTCTAGGTTAAAATTAAACCACCATGACGAAAATGAAAGAATCTTAAGCATCTTGAGGCTTACCCAGGTCGGAGCACCGTGAAATCTCGCCGGGAAGTATGGCGATGGTGGCTGCCATTGCTGCAGCTGTGCCTTGAGCACAGAGCAGAGAGAACGGGACGAGGGGAACGGGGATGTGCAGGGTAGACAGTGATGGTTGTTGATGGCAGTGAAGCTCGCCAGAGGGGTGAGGCGAGGTGGTGCCTCGAGCATAAAGGAGAGAAAGCGGGACGAGGGGAACATGAAGGTGTAGGGTAGATTGTGATGGTTGTTGGTGGCGGTGAAGCTCAATGGAGGGGCAAGGTGAGGTGGTGCCTCAGGTCGTTGTTGTTGTTGCAGAGGGAGGAGGGATTTGGGGAAGATAAAGGGGAGGGTGGGAGGGTGGGAACGGGTGGGATTTGGGGAAGAAGGGTTTTTCTTTAATTTTTTAATTAATTAATTAATTAATTTTTAATTTCCACGTGGATGACACGTGGCACCCAGTCATTGTCCACATGGGCGCCACGCCATCAGTTAACGGCAGACTTAACAATTTGACTAACGGAGGTATGAAACTGTTCCAAATTTAAGACTTGAGGTATGACTCTGGGATGAAAAAAACTTCATGTACCAAATGTTGAAAACCACGAAACTTTAGGATAGTAAACAAAGATTAACCCTTATTATTATAACTATTACATTTAGCTAACTTATTTTCATAGAAAATTCAAAAGATGAGCTACTAATTCTTGTCTAAATATTGTTTATGTGTACAAATACACGAATAAGTATGAAATAAACAACCTCCTCTATTAGACCTACTTCAACCCACAGAGTAAAACTCAAATTTTACGTTATAAACTTACCCCAACTAGCTCCAATCCTTGAGACAAATATAAAGTTTAACCAAAAACTCATTTCTCAAGCAAATTTAGGCCAAAATTTCCGCTGGGTTAGTGGGGTTGGGCCACATATATGTGTATTTTTTTAGTTTTATATTTTTAAATTCATTGAACTCAACGATTAAAATTTAATATGATCAGACCAACAGTAAAAAAAAAAAAATCTAATAGTTCAAATCTAAATCCAACGGCTAAAATAATTATATAAAAAAAATCTTTTATGTGTTTCATATTCTTTCTTTGTGTTTCACGAGTTTCATAGTGTCGTTTAGTGATTTTTCAATATTTATCGGAATCTAAATATTTTTAGGTTAAAATGTTCATAAAATTAAATTAGGATAGTCTACACAATTTTTTTTTAAAGTTACTTTTAGAAAAAAAAAATTATAAATTTATTCTTTAATAATCTCGGGCTAAAAATTTAACCCAATAAGGTTGGAGGATAAAATTTGTTTCTGGGTTAAAACCTAAATTTTCTGTTTCTTAAAAAATTTAGATTTTAACCCAAGAGTTGAAAATGGTTTTAAGGACATATCTTTATTTTTAGGTATAGATACATGAATAGAAATGATCACATTTCTTCCCACTTTATATTTCTTATGGGATACTTTCATTTTCCGTCTCATGGCATTTATAAATGTTTTCTAACCAAATAATAAACAGTCACTCACTTTCGGATATCATCTAAAGATTACGGAGAAGAGCAAATGACATTTTACTGCAGTGGAAAAAGTAATTATGTCTATGTACTCTCCTAGTACGGATTTGATCCCTACATACTTCTCCCCCCTAACAGCTAACTATTTAGTCCATCACCAACCAGGCTAGCCAAAGCATTATAGGCCAAAACATGGTATTTTTTGACACAAAACCCATCTCCAATGGAGGGCTGTGCCAAAAAAATTTGGAACCCAAGGGCCAAAATCTAGCCATATGGTCAACTCGTTCAGTGGGCCCAACTGGAAATTATTTTTTCTAAGACGAAATTAAAAAAAATTAAAGTTTCTAATTTTTTTCCCTATAAATACTTAAGACATTCCTACACCATTTCTCACATCATTTTCACCATTCCCTTATTTTATTTCAATTTTTCACATTCTATTCACCTCATACACTCTTTTCATACACATCTTCCTCTTACCTCTTCCAATAATCTTTCCTTTAATTTTTTTTTCAATAATTTTCAAATCACCACATCTTCAAGTGGCTCTCAAAATATGTCCGGAAATTTTATTTTAATATGGTAATTTAATTCAATTAACTAAAAAATTTAAAGAACAAACTTAAAATAATAAATTATTGAGGAGGCTAAAAAATAGCCTCATCCGGTTGAAGATGGTAAATAATTTATAAATATGGCTCACACTATTTATTTAAAAAAAATTTCTTGCATGGCTATAATCTAGACGAGGGCTAAACATAGCCCCTTTCGGTTGGAGATGGCCTTAGCGCACTAAGGCCATCTCCAACCAGGCCAGCCATAAGGCCATAAGCTAAAGGCTAGCCCTTTTGACACAAAACGCATTTCCAATGGATGTCTGGCCCAAAAAACCTTGGGACCCACTTGCCAAAATCTAGACATATGGCTAGCGGGCTTGGCAAGCATAGCCAGCTAGCCAGCTCGTTCAATTGGGCCCAGCCAACACAACAACGATAACATGACGTCATTAGCCGTTGGAAAAATTTTTTTAAGACAAAATATTAAAAAAAAATCTAATTTTTTTCCTATAAATACCTAAGCTATTTCTACACTATTTCTCACAATTCGGAATTGGATGAGGACCCCCAGTTGGAATGCTAAGAGGATCCAAAGTTGGAATTCATTGCAAACTTTAATTGAAATGACAAATTTTAGACAATGACAAGACATATTGAAGAGGGAAAAGATGAAGGTGTGCAAATTCTACCCCAATATCCAGCTAATTTATTAGGATGAAGTGCCAATTTAGTCCTGAATTATCACCTGAGTCAAAATTAGGTCCATTGACACACCCTGACCTAGGTCAAGGCATGCTGGCCGTCACGTGAGGGTGACGTATCCATGTGCACAGTGCGGAAGCGATAAAGATAGCAACTATACGAATAATTAAAAACCAGATTACTAGAGTGCATTACTAAACAGAAAGTGATAGGAGTTAGTTACAACAGTAAACACTCCTAATCAGAGCATAAAGTCTAGGTGCAGTCCAGTATGACAAGTACTAGTTATACAGTACCAGGAATGTCCTACTGTTAATCAAATAGGTCAGAACAGCCGACAATCCCGAGCCACCAACAACAAGCTTACTTAGAACCTGGAAGGGCGCAAAACAAAAAACGTGAGTGCGCAAAAACAAATGTTTTACAAAATCATTTCATTTATCAATATACTAACCCCTCACTGTAAAAAATGTATTATTTTCCCAGAATCAAGATATAAGTGTAGACATCGAAATTTCGGTAAATAAATGTTGACCGATAAATCAAAGTGTCAACGCTCATGTATTACATAAATTTTACACGTAGCGTGTGACTCAACGAAAATTGAAATGAGTTGGAAAAGTCATCAAATAGGACACGTGTCAACACCTGGCAGAAACGACTTATTTCATCTGGAATATTATATTCAAAATTAGGCATTGGAAAATTCTATAAATACAAGCCAATTTCATTCATTTAAGAGACCAATTCATATTACACCTTGAAGCTCTGAAGCTCTGAAACTCCGAAGCTCTCAAGCATCCAGGTTCCCGAAGAATCAAGAAAGCTCTCTTCGTTCTTCGTTCTTCGTCCATCACTCTTTCAAGATCAAGCCCCGACGGCCCTTGAAGAAAGCACCATCGTTCATCATCCGTTCATCCAAGATCAAGCCCCAACGGCCCTTTGGATCAACAATCATCCACCTTCAAGATCAAGCCCCGACGGCCCTTGAAGAAAGTGTTCTTCGTTCATCGTTCTTCCAAGATCAAGCCCCAACGGCCCTTTGGATCAACAAACGTCGACAAATCCACACATCCAACCGTTCTTCAAGATTAAGCCCAAAAGCACTTGAAGATCTATTCATCACTGTTTCTTCAAGATCAAGCCCAAAAGCCCTTGAAGATCCGCTCAAATCCACCTTCAAAGATCAAGCCCACGACCCTTTGAAGAAACTTCCAACTGTTCATCCAAGATTAAGCCTCAACGGCCCTTGGATCAACGAAACACCCACCAAATCAACACCTTACGGAGATCGAATCAGAGGATCAAAATTGAGAGAGATTGTAACCCAAAATCATCAAACACCAAATATTTGTTTGTGCGCGTCGTTTCTTGTCTCTTTCGTTTCAGGAATTTTCCGTGTTCACAAATTGGCACGCCCAGTGGGACAATCTCTGCCTCTCATCTCTTTCTCCGTTCAAGAAAATCAAAACGCACTTCCAAAATTAATGGCATCAAGGAAGGCTCAAATTGCTCCCGCAACTGGTGTCACTTTGGGCATCACGACTCGAAGCATGGCAAGAGCTACTTCTGCCACCTCTTTCACCTCTGCATCAACTCTGCCAAGGGAACAAGAGCACCCAAGGCACGTGCCTTTGATCACCTTAGCCTCACTAAGGGCACCAAGGGGGGAAAGCCCAAGGAAATACTCCGAATCCATGCTCTCCGATGCCGATTCAAGCAACAGTTCAGCCATGCAAGTCATGACCATTGGAGCAACTTCAATCGATGAGCAGCTGGCTCAAATGAATGAAGCAATCGCAAGGCTAACCCGAACTGTGGAAGAAAAAGACTTGCAAATTGCAGCACTAGTCAACCGACTGGAGGCGCAGGACGGCGATAAACCCGACCTAGAGGATGATCCACTAAAGGGAGGAGCTGGCGGAGACGAAGAACCCCCGGTGAAGAAAATCGATGGGAAGCCGGAGCCAGACCAAGCAGCGGCACTCATGGGATCTCTTTCTATCCAGCAGCTGCATGAGATGATCACCAACACCATCAAGGCACAGTACGAAGGGAGCTCACATACCTCCTTGTTCTACTCGAAGCCCTATTCCAAGAAGATTGATGCCCTAAGGATGCCAAGGGGTTATCAACCACCAAAGTTCATGTAGTTTGATGGAAAAGGAAACCCAAAGCAGCACGTTGCCCACTTCGTTGAAACTTGCAACAACGCAGGAACCGAAGGGGATTACCTCGCCAAGCAGTTTGTGCGCTCGCTGAAAGGAAACGCCTTTGAGTGGTACACAGACCTAGAACCTGAGTCCATCAACAGTTGGGAACAATTAGAGCGGGAATTCCTCAACCGCTTCTATAGCACCCGCCGCACTGTGAGCATGCTAGAGCTGACGAGCACGAAGCAATGGAAGGAAGAACCAGTCATGGACTACATCAACCGATGGCGTAATCTAAGCCTCGACTGTAAGGACAGACTCTCCGAGATTTCTTCAATCGAGATGTGCATCCAAGGCATGCAATGGGGTTTGCAATACATCCTTCAAGGCATTAAACCGCGGACCTTCGAGGAATTGGCTACTCGCGCCCATGACATGGAGTTGAGCATCGCCCATCATGGGAAGAAAGAACCGATCGCCGACTACAAGAACGACAAAGTTCTTGGGACAAAGGTGGAAAAGGCCGCATGGAAACCCACCAAGGAAGCGATGACGGTCAACACAGCTCCCGTCAAAATCTCCACACGAGGCAAGGCGATTCAAACCGAAGCTTTTCGTGATCAAGAGATGCGTAGACGCACTTTGAAGGAGCTTGAGGAGAAGATTTATCCATTCCCCGACTCTGATGTAGTTGCCATGCTGGATGACCTGTTGGACAAGAAGGTGATCAGTTTGCCTGAGTGCAGACGGCCGGAAGAGATGAATCGTACCGACAACCCAAGATACTGTAAATTCCACCGCTTCATCAGTCATCTAACGGAAAAGTGCTTCGTACTGAAAGATCTCATCCTGAAGCTAGCACAGCAAGGGGAAATCGAGCTTGACCTCGAAGACACGGTGGCGGCACACACTACTACTATCGTGTTTGAATCACTCGATCCTGTGCATCTCCGAAGCATGCATGATCATTCCCGTCAATGTTCAAGTCACATGGCACCTCCTACACAACCATCACCGGGGGCAAGCAACCAAGATGCATCTAGTGGTGATAAGAAATGGCGGACATCGGTGACCTACAAAAAAACGAGGAAGCCAAGACCACAAGCCACAAGGCCAAAAGAGGAGCCTAAACCCGCCCCTCGAACTTCAGTCTTCGAAAGACTGAATTATTCAAAACCTAGAATTGCAGCACTTGATCGCATCAGTGGTCGAGACCAAACTTCTGTCTTCAAAAGGCTTGAGACGCCAACACCGCAAAGATCAGTCTTTGAAAGGTTATCAAAGCCCAAGAAACAAAGCGGCACAGCTAGATCTCCTCCGCAACGGTCGGCTTTGGACAGACTTGAAGAAACTAAGAAGCCTTCTAGAAACAGGAAGACAACGCCAAAGGGAGAGAAGCTCGACAGTCTAGCAGGAAAAAACGATGTTCAAAGCTTGATTCCTTCAAAGATGAAGCGCCAAACAACTTTGGAAGTCGACACAAAAGGACCACTGAAGGTAAGGAGGCGCACCATCATCTACACCGACCAATCTTCACGGCAACAAACCCAAGAGGACCGCACTGAAGAGAAGGCCCGAGAAGACAAAGAAGACAAAATCCTGGAAGAAGACGTCACTTCCGGCTCTGTCAACTCAAAATTTTCACCTCAATCGCTGGGGGCATGCTCCAAAAACATGCCAGTCAAGCCGAGTGAAGTTGAAGGATGGACTTATGTCACTCCGAAGAAATTGCACAAGAAGCATATGTCTTCTCCACAATCTCACCAATGGGAAAAGGGGCAAAATAGCTCATGTTCACCTCTAGAACAATGTGAAAGTATTGGAGATAATGAAACTTTGACACGAAGATCATCCATCCCCATCACGATGCGTGACATCTTCCCAGAAGACTTCTTCAACTACTCAGTCAAGGCTCCTTGCTATGAAGATTGCGAGGAACGACTCTCTCAGATCGCTTGACGAACCAAAAGCTCCTTGCCTGCACGAGCCTAAACTGCATGGCACAATGCTCCTTGTTCGCACGAGCCTAAACTGCACGAACCAAAGCTTCTTGTCCGCAAGAGCCTAAACTGCAAGACACAAGGCTCCTCGCCTGCATGAGCCTAAACTGCATGGCACAACGCTCCTGGTCTGCACGAGCATAAAAGGCAACGCCAACGCTCCTTGCCTGCACGAGCTGAAACTGCAACACGGCACCAAATGCTCCTTGTCTGCACGAGTTGAAACTGCAAACGACACCAAACGCTCATCGCCTGCACGAGTCTAAACTGCATGGCACAAAGCTCCTGGTCTGCATGAGCATAAAAGGCAACACCAACACTCCTTGTCTGCACGAGTTGAAACTGCAAACGGCACCAAAAGGAAATACCAAAAAAAAAAAAAAATGTATTTGAACTACGTTACGACTTGATCTCTTCTTTGGAGGCGTACGTAGGCAGCTCGAATGTTCAATTTTTCGAGTTCAGTCACATCAAAATCAAAAGAATAAATGTTTTATTAAAGAAGGGCAATTTCATTACAAATTGATTTTGTTAAGAAAATTTGCAATTTTCTTTGTACAAAATTAAATTATAGTTTCTTCGAAAAAATTTTTTTTGAATACATATGTTATTATGTATTTAAAAAAAAACATATGTTATTATGTATTTAGAAAAAAAAAAAAAAAAAAAAAAGGGGAAACATATATATATGTCTCGGCCCAACAACAAGCTCCAGCAGCAACAAGGCATCAGCAGCCAGCCCACCAAAAGGAGGCCATCCAGGCCCAAGTGGCAGCCTCCAAGCCCAATCCGCGGTCCAATTTCGTATCACGTATCCATAAATCAACCTGAAGTTTGTAGAAGTATAATCCCACATGAACTAAGGGCCACGAGCAACAGTGTGTTGGTCAAAGTAATCTTACAGCACACGGATAGACAAGTATCGCCGTGTTCATCCACGTCGTGCTGTTGCCGGAAATAGCTTGAACCCAGACGGCAGTGACGAATCCCAGCCATTTGGTGGCGGAGGGTTCCATCGAGCATGGTAATCACATCGAGAAGGAAGGCTACATACCACACGAAGCCATCTCTTTGATACAAGCGTTAAACTGAAAATAGATTTCTTTGGCAGACGGAGTAGGATCTCATGTAGGATGTTATCATCACAGGTGAAAACTTCATGAACATTTGCAGACCCCTTTTGATCTGTCATAATATCATCTGGACACATGAAAATGTGTTGATATCTTGAGCGTCTTGATGAATTCCGGGAGCCGCAAGGGCGGAAGAGGAGGAGCTCTGGCAAGTGAGGTTTGGACTCTCACAGTGGCGTAAACAAAACTGTCGCTTTCTGATCTGTGCCGTTTGGAGTCCTGCTGTTGCTCCTCCTCCCGATCTGGTTTAGGGTCGTCTTTGAAGCTTTTGACGAGCTTGAACAGCCCCAGTTCACCAAATCCAATTTTCTGCTGCAACGGCTCAAGTCCGTCAATTTCCACCTTCAAGATCCCACCTTTCTTTCCTATTCCCCCGCCATTCACTCACACCAGGTCCTTCTCAACCACAAATTCCGACCCTTCTCAGCCAATCCCGGTTGTTTCCCCGAGTTCAACCCCCTCGACAAGTACCTCTACAAACACTTGCGAGTTAGCAATATCAATTGTCGCCATCGCCATGAGAATCGACCGGAGTCGACCCAAACCCCAATACATACGCCTCCGCTTGGGACCGGACATCCTCTTGCTCATTTTCTTGCGGTGGCGCTGGCGGTGGTGATAAGAGGCGGCGGGTCAGGTTAAAAGTGTGACCCTCAACTCACGGCGTCGTTTATGACGGAGAGACGGTACAGTGGATGGGACTGGATCTTCTAACCGCGTCGGGTTACTCCGGGTGTTCTGATCGATGACGAGCAGAAATTGATACTCGATTGGGGGATCCAATACCGAATCGCTTTGGGTGTGGCGAGATCGATCGCGTACCTCCACGAAGAATTGCAAGTGATGCCTGCCCATTTACAGCAATCAGGTGAAAATTTGCTGCCCCACCCATCAATCACAGAATCTATACCGTTCCTGAAATCCTCCAATGCTTTCAAATATGTTGGGATTGCATGTCAGGTTTTGGGAGCTTAAAATCCGAGCTTGGAAGCAAAACCCAATAACAAAAATGAAAACCCAGAAATCTTGGACCCCCATTTCACAGAAACAAACCCTCTAGAAGAGAGAGAGAGAGAATGTGTAATCAAGCAGGAGCAGCAAAATCCTTGCCAAGAACCAAACTTTCTGAGTTCGCAGTTCTTCTTCTCCTCGCCGATTTTCTCTGTTAAATTTTGGGCTGCGAGCGAGGGAGGCTTCTTCTCTGCAGAGGCTTACGCGCGCACCTCCGGCTGCCAGGGCCAGCATCACAAACCGGGTCACGTTGCTCGAGTCGTCCGTGGAGTCTTTCATGCCGGATTCTACCTTCATCGAAGCATCAGCAGCACCTGGACCCTGCCTTCTGTGACGCTCTGCGAGCCGGTCAACCTCTGTGCCAGGTACCGTCGTCACAGGCACCATAAAATGCTGGAGGGTCGACAACATATCCGAATTGACATCTGGGTTGGATCAGTTCTCCTTGATTTCATCTGGATCGGGTTTTCTCTGGCGGAATTTCCAAAGCCATCCTCCGGGTTCGATGTTGGTCTGCGAGCCGTGGCTGCCAGTGTGCAAGGAGCTCTGCCTCAACTCCAACACTCTCAAGGCCGTCACTCTGCGACGCCGTCTTTTCCACCATCCTCAACAACCACAGTTTTCCTACACCACCGCCTACGACATCTACCGCAACACCACCTTCCTAAAGGGTTGCACAGCACCACAGCAGCTGCGCTCTCGGCATCGACTCCTTCTACCGCAGCGCCTGGCCTCCCTCGAGCTCGTCACTCTACAGCCCTCTCCGTCTTCGTCCTTCCCTGCAAGTTCTTCATCCCATCACCAGAATTTATATAAATATATATATAATAAAAATAAATAAAAAAAACAACATAGTGGAGCAAAGTGGTGCTGGCACCACGTGATTAAAGGCAAAAAATGTAAATATTTGATCTTTGGTGCGTCTGGCACCATGATTAAAGAAGAAGAAGAAAAAAAAAAAAAAAAAAAAAAAAAGATAATGATGAAAGCTTGCTGGATGCACGACACAGGAGGAAAAAAGAGGATGGTGGATCAAAAGTTTCTGATGGTGTCCATATAATAAATAAAAAAATAAAAAAATAAAAAATAAAAAAATGATGATGGTGCATCTGGGACCATGTGACAAAAGAAAAAGAAATGGTGGGTGCACCCAGCACCGAAGAAAAAAATAAATAAATTAAAAAAAAAAATTATATATAAAAAAAAGCATTGAGAGAAATAAATTTTTTTTTTTTTTTGAAAATTTTACATAAATTTGCAATATACATACTCAAAAAAAAAAAAAAAAACAAATGCATTGAGAGAAATAAAGTCCATTTTTATTTTTTAGAAATTTTACATTATACATACCTTAAAAAAAAAAAAAAAAAAAAAAATCAAATCAAATCAAATTTACAAGAGGGGATCTTCAAAGACGATCAGGTGGCGCCTCACCACTCTGCAGAGTTCCAGGAAGAAGAGGCGCCGGAGGTTGACTGTTTGAAGCCATACCACTCAGCGGAACTCCAGGAAGAAGAGGAGCCAAAGGTTGATCATTTGGAGCTTCATTACGCGGTATAGCCCCAGAAGACGAAGGCAAATGCTGCTGGAACAAACCCACAAACCTCTGATGATCAAGTAAAATCTGACCATCAGATTCTTGCATCTGGTCAATCTTCCTCTTCATGTTTGTCGCATAGCTATGTGCGAGCTTATGCAACTGTTTATTCTCCTGCTTGAGCCCTCTAATCTCCTGTTTGAGACTCATCACTTCCGCCGCCAATGATTCAACTTGACGGGTTCGAGCAAATAGGCGTTGGGCCATATTAGACACAGAACCTGCACACTGCACACTGAGAGCCAAAGAATCCTTAACAGCCAACTCATCAGACCGTTTGGAAAGTAGTCTGTTATCTCTGGGAGTGACAAGGTTTCGGGCCACCACCGCAGCGGTCATATCATTCTTCACTACCGAATCCCCAACGGTAAGAGGACCAGTGGGGGATATGAAAGATGAGCGCCATATGTTGTCTGGAGAAGGCGGGACTGCCTCTTCACCAAGATTCAAGTCAAAACGACGGTCGGAGGGTCCAGACATTTTCAAAGTGTTGAAGGAAGAAGAGATCGGACAAATCAAGATCTTAGAAGTACAAGAGGGGAGTTTTCACAAGCGAAAATTCAAGTGTGCTTTGAAACGAACTGCAGGCCTCTATAAAAAATCAGCACTCGACGAGATTTCAGAGATCGAAGAGGCGAGCTCATAATTCGAAGAGGCCATTCAAAAATCGAAGAGGCAAGCTCAGAAATCGGAAAAGCATCTTGCTTTTCCAGACGCGTCGGCACCCATCACACGCAAACTCAGCTTTGCGAAAATCACGGGCAATTTGTCGAAGCGCCGATCCCAGATATCGAAGAGGCGCCAGTCTTTTTCAGCCGCGTCATCACCTGTCATATGCACACTCAACTTTGCGCAAATCACGGGCAATTTGTCGAAGATTTTCGGTGAAGGAGAAAGCACGTGAAGTATACTGTTCAATCATCCAACGGTTGCCGACACGAGTGAAAGAATAGTACATCTACAGGTGTTAAAGAACTTCCTATAACTGTCCATCTTCACCCTTCATAGCAAGGCAGACATACAGAACCTTTCTTCATCTCTGAGAATGCCTTCCCAACGAAGCCTCTTGAGTTACCCAGTGTTCCTTATTCCTTGGGGTACCTCTGCAAGCCAATGACTCCAAAGCAAAAGTATCTCATATCACCAGGGTAAAAAGCAAGAGTATCTCATATCATGCGTTCTCCCTGTCCTTTCCTTTGTCCTTGTTCTTACCTACAAAGACAAGGATAAAGAAAACAATATGCCGGAACTTCCACTCAAACTCGGGTAAGGAACCGACTGCTTGGAACCCTTCCCTGATTGCCTACCTAGCACTGCTCTCGAGTACTCGCCTTCCACTGCTGCTGTACTTTCAAAGAAGCTGCCACATCTGCCTGAAGAACAGATAAGGCAAGTGAAAATGATACCTTGCAGCATGTGGAGACAAGGTGCAGAAGGAACAAGCAGAGAAGAATGCGGTCTGCACGGTCAACTCAGCAGAAGGAGTCCGAACTGAGGAACTCGAGAAGCTGCCATATCTACCTGAAGAAACAAGCAGAGAAGAATGCAGCATGCACGGTCAACTCAGCAGACAAAGTCCGAGATGAAGAACTCGAGAAGATGTCGCATCTGCCTGACGACAGTGAACTTGTTTTGACCCTCAAATTCTTGGGTCGACTTACTAGGCGTTGTGGGCTGCACGTGCCGATTCACCACCCTTGAATCGAATCCTTAAAGATCAAGTCACCAACTGGAAGAAGAGTTCATCAATCTTGAAGATCATACCGTTGACCAAACTGCTCAGGTGTGAATTAGAAAGATTGAACAAAGAAACAGGTTGTCACCTTTACCTCGTGCCTGCTTGTCATGTGTTCGAGTCAACCTTCAAGAATCAAGCCTCAACGGCCCTTGAAGAAGCTTTCAGCCAAATTCGAAATCAAGCCTCGACGGCCCTGGAAGAAATCACAAGTCTGATTCAAGATTAAGTGTCTACCACCCTTGAATCCAAACCTAGTTCAAGAATAAGCTGTGGAAAATCAACAATTGGAGGAATCCAGAAAATCCTCCAACCCAGTTCAAGATCAAAGCTGTGGAAAGTCAACAAGCGCAACAAAATACGTGCCGATTCATCCACTACCAAAGCCAAAAGTCATCTACCACATGAAGCTCCTTGTGGTCCAATTTCAAACTTCAAGATCAAGCCTCGACGGCCCTTGAAGAAATTTCAAACAACAATTCAAGATCAAGCCTCAACGGCCCTTGAAGAAATCTCAAGCCCAATTCAAGATCAAGCCTCAACGGTCCTTGAAGAAATCTCCAGCCCAATTCAAGATCAAGCCTCGACGGCCCTTGGATCGACATCTACAGTAAGGGACTTCAAAACACATCTCCTACACGTGACAAGCACATGTATACGACGTGCCTTGAAGTGGGGGCATTTGTAGACATCGAAATTTCGGTAAATAAATGTTGACCGATAAATCAAAGTGTCAACGCTCATGTATTACATAAATTTTACACGTAGCGTGTGACTCAATGAAAATTGAAATGAGTTGGAAAAGTCATCAAATAGGACACGTGTCAACACCTGGCAGAAACGACTTATTTCATCTGGAATATTATATTCAAAATTAGGCATTGGAAAATTCTATAAATACAAGCCAATTTCATTCATTTAAGAGACCAATTCATATTACACCTTGAAGCTCTGAAACTCCGAAGCTCTCAAGCATCCAGGTTCCCGAAGAATCAAGAAAGCTCTCTTCGTTCTTCGTTCTTCGTCCATCACTCTTTCAAGATCAAGCCCCGACGGCCCTTGAAGAAAGCACCATCGTTCATCATCCGTTCATCCAAGATCAAGCCCCAACGGCCCTTTGGATCAACAATCATCCACCTTCAAGATCAAGCCCCGACGGCCCTTGAAGAAAGTGTTCTTCGTTCATCGTTCTTCCAAGATCAAGCCCCAACGGCCCTTTGGATCAACAAACGTCGACAAATCCACACATCCAACCGTTCTTCAAGATTAAGCCCAAAAGCACTTGAAGATCTGTTCATCACTGTTTCTTCAAGATCAAGCCCAAAAGCCCTTGAAGATCCGCTCAAATCCACCTTCAAAGATCAAGCCCACGACCCTTTGAAGAAACTTCCAACTGTTCATCCAAGATTAAGCCTCGACGGCCCTTGGATCAACGAAACACCCACCAAATCAACACCTTACGGAGATCGAATCAGAGGATCAAAATTGAGAGAGATTGTAACCCAAAATCATCAAACACCAAATATTTGTTTGTGCGCGTCGTTTCTTGTCTCTTTCGTTTCAGGAATTTTCCGTGTTCACAATAAGCATATACATACATATATATATATATATATATATATCTGAAATCATATCAATTCAGTTCATGCTTCACATAATCATATTCAAATGTATGTTATGCCAAAATATAACAAAGTAAGCAATCCAGGTAAGAATGATTTCATAGAAATATGATATATTAGCTGGAACCCCTGAGGTAGTTTGTACGGCTGAATTCATAGCTCAAAAGTCAATCTGGCCGGAGTCACTACAATGACCTATACGGTAATATATTGCACATAAGTCAGAACCACTAAAGAGGGTTTGTACGACAAGATTGGGTGAATTATAATTATGCTCAACTATATTCTCTCATAATAGCCGGGCGATGAATCCCTAGTCACCTACGAGTCGGAACCATAAATAAGGTCTGTACGACAAGGCTGTGCACTTAAGTTGGATCCAATATAAGCATATAGTGCGAGAGGTGACGTAAATAAACAGGCCTGTACTTCATATCTCTGGCTAAATCATAATCACCCTAGATGCAGTTTTATGAGCTCAACATTATTCAGTCACATATCACATATCACATCATCGATGGTTCACATAACCAAACATAACTTACCTGAACTCACATGTGCCTCCACAGCACCACATTTATATATATATGCAACCATGCTATGCATATTCAAAATATATAAGCATTTGGCATATTATTTCAAAGCATACTTTCCTTAAAAATGCATTTCTGGGAAATATATCAAGTATATAAGTATATACTGAAAACAAAAGCCCACTCACTGGTATGTCGAAGGGTCGTAGCCTCCGAGTCGCCCGTGGATACGCTCGTCCTCGGGATAAGTCTCACCTATATGTGAATTAACTATAAAAACGTTATTTTAAAGCACATAAGCAAAACTAGCTAATAACTTCTCATACATTGCTCAATTTTGGTATTTAAATATACCAACGTGACCTACACAACCTTACGAACATCGTGATATTTTTAGATAAATTTTTCTATGGCTCACGCGCCCTCACGCGCTAGGGAGGGCACGGCCTCACGTGCATCATCTTCAACCTCCAGACGCTGGAATTGTGTCACCGGCGCCGGATTCTGGGCAGACCTGCAACTGCCCATTTCTCACTCGTTTTTGCATCATTTTTCACGTATTTTATACCAAAATGAAGCTCTTAACTTGTAGAACAGAATCATACTAATTTAAAGCTCTAAAAGTCACAGGATCTCATCGGAGAATTCCAAGAAAATCAGCCAAACTCCGTCCACACGATCCCGACGTCCAAAACCTTCAAACGAAGCACTTCGAGCCTCCTTGGGACCTCACTAAGCTCGCTATGAGCTTGGATTGTCCTAAAACATAACCATTTAAAAGTTTATGAATAGTGCTCAACTCAGAGCTTGAATTTTTAACATGATATCAAACGAGTTCTTACCTGAAATGGGTACTTTTGAACTCGTATGATCCTCACGAACACAATGGTACTAATTTTGGCCACGATCCGTGAAGTTTAAAGGGTCTTGGGTGCTTGTCCGTACCATTTCGAATGAGAGAAAGTGAAACCGAGATAGAGAGAGAACAGAGAGCACGGGAGAGTGAGAGAGATAAGATGTGTGGTCCAAATTTTTGGGTCACTAATCAAAACAACCCATTTTCCTTACTTCCAATTGGTTCCAAAATAATAGGGACTTAGCACATTGGTCCTCAACCACACATAGTCCCACAATGCCACACCGTTTAAGGGCGTTTTAGTCTTTTCACATCAATGATAACAAAATAATGTACATTTCCGGGACGGGTTGTGACATCCATAAACTATTTTTTTCAGAAAAATTAGTCATTGAATTATAAAAATCTGCCAATTACATCCCTAATATTAGATTCAAAGCTACTATATTCAATTTTTCATCAATTTAAGCCACGTTACTTGCATGTGATCAGTGTTCTAAAAATTGGCCTAGGCGCTCAGCGGTGGTGTTGTTGGAAATATGCCCTAAAACCAATCATATGATGATACTTTACGGACATTTCACATGTTAAACTAATCTAGTTTAATATCAAGGGCATATATTATTGTTTTAAGCCGTCTCATATAAATGTTATATGCTTAAACGATGAGTCCAAGGAATATGTAATTAGGAGAATGTAATTTAAAGAAGTTAGATTCATGAGACCATTCTCTTTCGTATACATATCTAAACGTTCCTGATCATAGGATTGCAAATTGGGTATTGACAGTCCGTTAAGATCAGTATGTGTTATGTCTTCTCTTAGTGAGAGTGATTGGTCTCGAGTCATTGGTGTGACCGACACCAAGACAAGTACGTAGGTGCTAAATAAGGAATGAGTTCACTGAACACGATCAACGAAGAGTTCTCATACTCATGTCACATGAGAACTCATGGTTGGGATAATGCAAAGTAGTCCTTTGACCTGAGGCATCATAGTTGTCTTGTGGTTAGGTCCTTGATCTTTGATTATGTCCAAGTCACTCCATTCGCGGGTGTCCACGGCATAGTTGGGGTTAAGCCACTTAGCCATGGAGGCAAGTGAATGCGCAACATGGGATCTCTAACCTTCAAACCGTTTGAGGGAGAATACTCTATGATATGATTAAGAATCTCTGGCCAGAGTATGAATGAGATTTAGGAAGTAATTCCAAATCACATTCAAAGTAATCATATAAGTAAATGAATCACATTGGATAGTAGACATGAATAAACTATCAAACCAAACAATGGGATCAAGAGTATTGTATTAGAGAAAGACCGTATTGCATTGTAATCCTAAACTGAATAGGTTCTCTACCTCTTTTGATTAGCTTGGGTAGCCATGATATATTGCTAGGTGTCACTCATGGTTTGTGGTAGCCCTAAAGGCGAGTAATCACTAAAGGGAGAATTGAAAGTAAGTTTCAATTCACAATCGATCGTTAAGAGTAACAATCGCCCACTGCCTCGCTAAAAGGAACCTAATGGATCGTACACCGTGTAAGGTAGAGATTGAAGAAACAACGGAGATGAGTAAGGATAATTAAATGGTTTAATTATTTATTTATGGCTAGGATTAATTAATATGTTAATTACTCAAACGAATAAGTTCGTTATAGACCTAGGGTTAGTTTTGGGCCGCAAGGCCCAATGAGATTTGAATGTCAAGCCCATTAACTCAAGTTGTATGACAACTTGAATAAACAAAGGGCTTGAAAGCCCAATAAACCCTTAAGGCCGGCCATTTAGAGGAGGGTAGTGAACTTGCTTTAATTACAAGTTTGCCACTCCAATGAAGGAAGGTATAAATATGACTTTATAGCCAAAATTCATTTAGGGTTTTCTTTTGGGGAAAGGATGAGAACACAAGCTCTCTTTTCTCTCTAAAGAGGCCGGCCACCCTAGAGGAAAATAGCTAGCAATCTTACTTCCTCTAGGTCACTCATTTCTTCTTAAAATCTTACCTTGGTGTGGAGACTTAGAGGTTCTCAATTTTGAGAACTTGGAGAAACCTATTCTTCCATCCAAATCCATGGATCTAAGAAGCAAGGAATGAATGCCCTATCTCTTGGGTGATTATCCTTTGCTTTTGCAAAGAGGAATCTACAAAGGTATAAATTTCTCAACTCCTTTATTTTGAGTTGAGTCTTGGTTCACCTAACTATTAGGCTTTGAATTTCATGGGTAATGTTTTGTTTTGAGTGCATGCAAGCATGATTCCGCCTTTAATTTGTTAATTGCATGCTATAGATGTTGCTCAAATGAACATGTTTTTCACAAAATTTCCTTCAGGTGTTCCGATCCAATTCAGGCCAAAACGTTCAGAAATTTAGGGAGGATTTAGGCGGTCGCTAGGCGCTTTAGGCGGCTCTAGGCAACAGTCTAGGCAGTGTGAGCAACATGGACATTCAGCGGAAGCATCAACTTGCCATCGAACAACCTGCAACGGTTTGCTTTGCTTACTATAACTCTCAAAACGATGTACACTAATGGTTTAGATATCGACTTATAGGGTCGGATTTCAAACTTAATGAAAACCAAAATCAACCAAAAGCAAAAAAATCAAAGCTAAATCACCGTCGGCGGGCTAAGTTGCATACCTTCGCAAGGAAGAAGAAGCCTCTGAACTCCATTTTTTTAAGAGATGATGTCGTTTGGGTGGTTAGTAAAGTGAAGCGTGTTTGGGGAAAAACACCAAACGATAAGCTTGTTTGGTGTTTATGTGGCATTAAATCCCTAATTCCTAGAATCCTATTATTTTATAATTACAAGAAAAAATTAAAAAAGAAAATTATTCCTAGGATCCTAATATCACGAAATCACACATAAAACATAACTGTTAATAAAAATTACTCAAAAACTCATAATATTTAGTACGTACTATATTTTGTAATTAAATATAGGTAACATATATTCTTTTTAGTTCTACATTTCTTAGATGAGTTATATATGGTTTTTAGTATAATGATATAACCTCACTCTTATACGAAATATATTTTTTTTTAAGTATAAGTGTGCACTTACTTATTTTATATACAATAAATTACCTTATACGTCCTAGTCCGCCTAGACCCCGCTTAGGCGTTAGGCCCTAGCTCACCACCCGACTAGCGCCTATCGTCTTTTAGAACCATGCATGTGATACACATTGGAGGGTAGATTGGTAATTTTCCATAAAAAAAAAAGTGTTTGGAGGGTAAATTAAACATTAGATTCACAACTTATATGAAATGTTAAAGGCTTATAGGCGAAAAATGACGGTATTATACTTTAAAGTGTGTCAAGTAACTTAAGTTGACGAAAAATTGGATAAAAGAGCTTTGAATATAATAGTAGGGATGAAATTAGCAATTTTTAATGATGTAGAGCCTTATTTTACCCAAAAAATAATTCAGGGACCTAATTTTCACTAAGGTGATAGTTCAGGGATTAAATCAACACTTCACCCAATTTATTAACATAGGAAGCTGAAGATAAGAAGTGTCATGTAGATAAGAATCCTATCTCAAATTTGCATAACCAATTACATCTCGACACATGTCACTTAAAAATCATATTCGAAAATTATTAAGATTACATAAAGATAAAATTTATGGAGAGTTACTCACTTTAGCGACACATGTCACTCGAAATTTCATCCGAAATATTATCGAGATTATATAAAGATAAGAAATCCGGAGGCTTATTCCTTTAGAGATAAGTGACACTCAAAATATGTCCGAAAACCTTATTTTAATATAATAGTTTAATTCAATTAACGAATAAAATTAAAGAACAAAATTAAAACAATAAATTATTGAGGGGGCTAAAAATAACCCCCTTCGATTGGAGATAGTATATAAATATGGTCTGACACTGTTCATTAAAAAATAATTTCTTGCAGGGCTATAATCTAGACGGGGGCTAAACATAACCCTTTTGATTGGAGATGGCCTAATGGTATCGCTTTACTAAAAAAGATTATTGAGAATATATGTCATTTTTCATGGAAAAAGACAATTCATTAAATATAATGACCGTGATCACATCTGGCACACCTCAATCCGGAATGTCTACTTGGACTCTAAATCAAGTTGTGCTGGCCGACACCTAAAAAGTGACGAAGCCATAAAGTGTAGTGAGGTGGAAAATGTGAATACATTTAAACCTAAAAGCAAGGTTCTTAAAAACGCTAGGCGCTTAGTGCCTAGGCGAATTTAGGTAAATTTCTTATATATCTTGTAAATAAGTGCATATTGACACTTACAAAAAATTATAGGGATGTGCTATCCACACACCCCTTGATGATTTTTGTCCGTTGATCTTTTTCAATTCATCCGATCCGACGGTCGAAAATTAAAAAGGTGTGTGAGAAGTAAAACAAGGTGTGTGGATATCACACACTTGTATGAAATCCATGGATAAAATAATAAAATAATGAAAAAATGAAAAAAAAAATATCCAACAAGTCCAAAATTTAAAAATACATTAAACATATATGTCATATAACTATAGTAAGGAGTATTTGTAGGATAAACAGATCTCACAAAGTCGTTCTCCACAAAGATTATTAAATAATGCAAAGCAAACCAAATTCTAATTAATTATTGTAAAACAAAAATTTATGATAATTGATTTTATGTCTTACTTTAATAAAACGAACGCCTAAGATAAAGAAACTAAAAGAAAGGAAAAACATAAAATAAATAAATTAATTAAAATAAACAAATAATAAAACAAAAGGAAAAGAAGAAAAGGGAAAGGGCTCACCTGGATAATTGGATTTGAATCAAGACCTGGAGCCAGGGGAAGGGCACATTAAAAAGAAAGAAAGATATGATGGGCGCAGGGTTCGAACTGGAGACCTAGGAGCTTGTAAGGACATGCTTACCAACACGTCCAAGGCCATACTGGTGTCAATTTTTCGCAACAGCTACGATATATGCTAATTTAGCAGCATCATGTTCATTTTGAAAAAAAAAAAAAACCCCTAGCATTTGCGACACTCTATCTTGCCTTGAGTCCAGAGCCCCAAACGGTTCTATGTCTGTCTATGTCAAAACGCCCCTTTCAACAGACATGGCATGCCACATGTCATGCATCCATGTGGTGAACTTCTTAAGATTCCAAAATAAAGGCTAATATGTGCCCCCATTTCTCTCATTTCTGATTGCTTTTTAGAAACCTTATGCCTCTCTCTTTAGAATATGAGAGATCTTTCTCAATAATAGCAAGACCCCTCTCATTTCACTCGCCCTCTCTCCCATTTCTCTCAGACCTCTCTCTTTTTAAGATAAAAATAAATAAATAGCTCTCATTTCCCTATAATGAAGAACCCTAGCCACTCCTCATCTACCATTTTAGCTTCAATGCTTGACCCTCCTCTCTCATTTCAAAACACCCACTCACCTTTAGCCGCTCACAATACTCAATCTTTTCTGCAAAAACCAAAACCAGTGAGTCATACCATGGAAATGGTGGCACATTGAAGCTCCAATCTTCCCACAGAGGTAAGCATCGCCCCTGCCATTGTTGAATATGTGTCCATTTGATGATTTGAGACAGAAAAAATTAAGAAGACTAACACATGTTTTTTTTTTTTTTTAATGTGTGAGGGTGAGGAACCGCCTAGCTGCCTAGCACCGCCTAGGCGTCCGCCTAGACCCCAGCCGATTTGCAAGAAAATGCCTCGGGTCACCACTGTTCAGCGCCTAGGCGGCTGCCTAGGGCGTTTTTTAGAACACTGCCTAAAAGTACCGGAGTGCAAGAGTGCACATGTGAGCGGGAATGAACCTATTTAACATGTGATGTCAGAGTATAAGTAAAATACAATAAAAGTAGAATGAGAATTGCCAAGAATCCTCGTCAACATAAAAGCTCTGCCACTAAATCCTGGAAGGGTGAAAAACAAGGGTGAGTGGGTCTAAAAATGAAGCTTTGTAAAACTTTTTTTTCGAAAACGTATAACCCCTCACCATAAAACAAGTATAGTTTCCAAATATATATACTACATATAGTGTGAAAACACTTACCGTAAATTGTAAAACTTCATAAATACGGTAAGTCACCGTATCTCACATATAAAACATATAACATACAATAATCACACTATCTCGCATAAGCAAACATATAATATCAGGTGTTCATTGACATATGCTGACACATGAGCTCATGCAAAGATATTCTGACATGAACCTCCAATAAAACATATAAAACATATTTTGACACGAGCTCATGCTTAAATACGGCAAGTCACAATATTTCACATATAAAACATATAAAATCTAATAATCACACTATCTCGCGAAAACGAACATATAATATCAGGTGCTCATCGACATATGCTGACACACGAGCTCATGCAGAGATATTCTAACATGAACAGGACTTGATGTAATAATGATTTACGCTCTAGTACTACAATCACTTGAAGACTGATGTTAAGGGTGTCACATACGAGTCATAATTGCCTATAGCAATCTAAGACAGGACTAGCATCTACAATAGATCCAAAGTGAGCGTACGGTGTGGGTTTTGAAGCTTGTGTTCTGTACTTTAAAAGCATATAAAGTTTGTAGAAAACGGAGGTCTAAATTGGAAGTTATGCCAAAAAGAAAATTGAGTCTTGAAACTGGAAATCCGGCTTTCTGCTGCTGTTTGGTAGCTCACGACCCAAGTTTAAATAAGGTTTTGTTCAATCAAAACTCAACGGAACTGAGTGAAAACAATTAGGTTACGATCATGAACATATGTACTTTCAACACACAAAAAATTTTCTCCAAAGAAACACATAAAGACCTAGAAATTAAGAGTCAAATAAGGCTACTCGAAACTTGAGTTTTCTTTGCAAAGAAATCAATTTTTTGCAACTTACGTAATAGCCCATTTCCAATTCATATAATAGATCCCAAAATACTTTCAGGTAGTCCAGAAGTCATGTATACAACATATAAAACTAACATAACTCAAAATTAACAAGAAATTGACCTTTTGAACCAAACCCTTGACCAAGAAATTTGATGTACACACCCAATCTAAATTACCTAACTCGAATTCATGTTCAGTCTGGTTCATTGAATGATAGAAAACCCTAAATAAAACTAAGAACTCCAAATATATCATGGCAGTTTCAATTCAACTTAAGGAAATTAAATTCGAAAATCAAGATAATCAAGGAACAAGGAATTTACCCTTCAAATCCCTGAATCCTTCCTTCACAATCACGTTCTTCATTGTGCTTTTCTATATCATTCTTGTCAACATCTTCATCCTCATCCCCTTCACCTTGACCCATACCAGGTTGCATCATCAGGTAACATTATCTCTCGTAATTTTAGTGACACTCCTTTGAAACCATCCAAAATTAGGTTTGATGATTTTGGGTTGGCCGGATAATGTGGCTTTAACGCCGGGTCGGTTTTGTGTGTGTGGTATGAGGAAGGAAAGAGAGGGATGAAGTGAGAGAGTTTATGGAGAATTCTATAAATGGATGGAAGAGAAGGGAAGAAGTGAGATAGTGACTTCCCCAAAACCCACCACAAGAAAATTATAATCCTCTCTTTTCCTCATTTAAACTTAATACAATTTAATATTCTAAAAAATAATATAAAATCTTGTTAATACAAATACGTAGGTTACAATAGTGAAATCCAGGAACGGGATTTCACATTCTTCCCCTCTTTTAAATTTCAATAACCAATTACATACTTAAAATAATCAGGATGTTACACCTGGCCCCGTCGAGTACTAACACCAGTGTAGCACATGATGAGCAGATAACGTAAATATGATCATGTAACGGTAGATTGATAATTTGATAATTCTAATTAATGAAACACTATTCATGACCATAAATACAATTAAAGCATCCATAATAATACGCATACATGTGCATCTCGTATGACGTAGCATAATTTCATAAATTACGTCTATACACTAATTCTTATAAACATTAATCTAATCTAGACGGAATGTAGAAAATTCTTTATCAAATATATAAGTGGAAACCAAATAAATATATAATATTTAAAAGTAAAGACTCACTCACAATTACTTGTGATGTCACATTCGTTTGAGTTATGAAAGCTAGAGTCTCTGATAGTAATTGCACCTAAGTATAATATCAGGACCCATTAGTAAAACTTAACTAAAACGATTAAATTTGGGAAACCAAGCGCATATTTGGAATCAGGACATCGAAATACGCTAGAAGGGTCTCGGGTAATTTTCGTAAAAAGTTAATGAAAAATCAACAATTAACAAAAAGTAAATTGAGACATCGAGCTGGTCAACTACATTAAAACTTCATAATTTCATTTAATGGATGTCAAAAACGGACTCGACGCATCGAAATTAGCCTAGGAGGGTTTCCAAGAATATTCCAAAGAATATTTTAGGAATATTCTAGATCCATTTCTGAAATGGGCCAGGTCGAATCCTGCGTTCGGATCCTGATTTTGGATTTTTTTTTATCTGGATTGAGTCGACTCGTTTGGGCTCGCAGGTTGCCCCCACCGGACACAACAAAGAAGAAGATTGATTTTTGGGAATTTTGGAACTTCCTCGACTCCGTTTAGCTTTGAATCTCAACCAAAACTCGCCATTTACATACCAAAATGAAGCTAGGATAGTAAGGATTTGAGTTATACCATTTTGGCTGTCAGCTATGGCCGAAAAATGGCCGAAAAACGCTTGTAACTTGCTGGTCCTTTGCCAGAAAATTGGGGAGAAGAAAGAAAGACACAAGTAGGGTTAAAACCCTCGATTTTCAGCTCAAAAACCACCCAGAAAACTAGAAAATGTCACTAAATTGAGATAAATCCTATTTAAGTCAAGCTCACCTCAGTTTCATTGGGTTCCAAGTTAACTCACAGAAGAAAATGGCGGCTCCGCCTCGTCTGCATTGCTATAGGGTTGACAAGGAAGAGTTAAAGGAACTTAAGGTGGTGATCTGGTGAGTAGTCAGCCTCTTGAGGCTTAGTTACAGAGGAAATTGAGAAAGAAGTTTGAGAGAGAGATGAGAGAGATGAAAAGGTTATAGAGGGAAAAGAGAGAGATAGAGAGAGAATCCAAAATTTCTAAAGGGGGGGACACGGGACAAGGCAGAAATGGGGTGTGGGCCCCACGTGGCTCACAAAACAAAATCTCTCCAAAATGAAATTACCAATTTGCCCTTGGTATTTGGTGTTTTGTAAGATTTTAATCGTAACTCCAATTTCGATTTCGCTTATGTCCACGCGTTCGTAGTAGTGAGTACTACACGAATATGGTAAAATAGTAGCCCATACGCGTCATGAGATGACGGTCAATGAAAGTCAACAATCTCGCCTCTAAAGACATTTTCGTCAATTCACTCTTTTAGAACTAAAATATTGTAAAATCAGGGACGGATCCTAACAACATCCAATTCCCATACAATCAAATAAGAAGGCTTTTTAGCCAAAGAAAGCAACGATCTATCCCATACATGAAAAATATTAAACTAGAATCATGTACTATTAATCGTATCTACCAGGAAATTTGTCTCTCCAAAAACATAAGTCCAGAAATGACATCAACGAAAGCCGCCAACCATTTGATGCTGTCAATAACAGTTTTTAAACGCCATAAAACTCTGCATGTACCCGTGACTGCATCAATCACTAATTTTGAGTATCCACCCTTACAAACCTTCTTAAATACTCTACTTATAGATAGTGGCTGAACCAGAAATTGCTCTCAGGTTGGGCCTTTAAGACATATAAAAGAAATTAGACTAAATATAACAATATAATCAATTGAAGAAATATTTAAGGGCTTTTTTATTGGCATGAAAAATTTATCAAACAAGAGTGATAGGGGCTTTAGATTTTTTAATGAAAAATTTAGTATTGAGATGATTATATCATAGGACCACAACTTATTTACGAGTTTTAAGTTCATAACTCAACTAGTACCATGAGATTTTCCTTTCAACATAATTAAATCTTCCTCTAAATTACATAGACTTTGTGTTATATGAACTAAACAAAACAAAAATTAGGTTTTATATGGTAAAATAGAACACTAATTATAAGGTTGGGTGAACTGCCAATTTAGTCCCTGAATTATCACCTGAGTGAAAATTAGGTCATTAAACTATTTTTTCAGAAAAAATCAGTCATTAAATTATAAAAATTTGCCAATTACATCCCTAATACTATATTCAAAGCTACTATATTCAAATTTCCGTCAATTTAAGTCACGTTACTTGCATGTGATACACATTGGAGGGTATATTGATAATTTTATATAAAGAATAGTGTATAGAGTTAGCTTTGGAGGGTAAATGAAACGTTAGATTCGCAACCTATATGAAATGTTAAGGGTTGTAGGCGAGAAAAGAACGGTATTACACTCTAAAGTTGACAAAAAATTGGATAAAATAGCTTTGAATATAATAATAAGGATGAAATTAGCATTTTTAATGAATTTAGGGACTTATTTTACCGAAAAAATAATTCAAGAACCTAATTTTCACTGAAATGATAGTTTAGGGACTAAATCAACACTTCACCCTATAAGGTTTATAGACTTTGTTTGATATAAACAAAACAAAAAAAGAATTAATTTTTGTATGGTAAAACAAAAGGCTTAGTTAAAAAAATAAAAGGTTCTTGATGTCGAAAAGAACTTCGAATCCCATGGCCCGATGGCATTGTCAAAATCCACTTATCAATGCACTACAAGCTTGTTATTGTAAAAGTTAGAAAACTATACATATATATTAGTAAAATTTTAGAATAGGCCTGGCCTCCATGTGGCTCGGGCACTGCTTTTAGCCGTACAAAGTGCAACTCTCAAAGCTATTCCTTCAGGCATAGAAATTGTATTCACCCCAAGCACCGAGCACCAGCAACAATTGGAGAACCTTCTTCATCCTTGTCGATAAGGACATCAGTCGCCTTGGAGTTCACAACAAAGCCATTAAATTTAATCTTGAGGATCCCCATTTCTGGAGGGTTCCATTTAATGGTTCTTTGTAATTTCCCAGATTTCTTGCTAGTGCTGTTTGCTTTAAGATAATCTTCACCCATGCTTGGAGCTAACATAAACACCCTACTGGGCATTGCTTGTCCATTTCTAAAACTACTTGATTCCTTTCTCTCATAACTTACCAGCAAATTAGAAGAGCCAAACCAAGGGTATTAAACCAGTCTAACAGACCAAGGGGATTATTAGCAAAAGTACAATTAATGAAAAGATGATCCTGATTCTCAACATCAACATTACACATGGGGCAATTAGTACAAATAGTATTGATATGTTTATGTAATCTTTCTCTAGTTTGTAATCTATTAAGAATCAAAAGCCAGCTAAAAACTTTAACTTTGTGCAGAATATTCAACTTCCACATTTTCTTTAAAAGCGAAGTCCTTGGGTTACTATTGGTCATACCATTTTGTATCCAACCTGTTGGCTTAACTATGAAAACCCCATTAACATTAAGACCCTAGCAAATAGAGTTATCCTTATCAATCATAAGCAGAGGGATACTACAAATTTTGTTAACAATATTCACTCATAAAATGTAAAAATAAAGTCATGTTCCAACAGTTATTACAAATAAAATGACTCACTTTCAAATTCCAATCTAAACTATTCAATTGGTCTTCCTATACAAGATGGAAAAGTGGAAAGGGAAAAAGCTAGTTATGGTCCAGAAAGATACTGTGACCATTTCCCACAGTCCATCACATACCCTCAATAACCTTTCTCTCATTATTGAGGACTCCTTTCCATGCAGTAGAATGGTTTTGTTTAACTTTTGTTTCCATTAATTGTCTTCAGTATTTTTTTTCCTTACAATTTGCACCTACCAGTTATGATCATTAGTAAGAATTTTCCAACCAAGTTTGGGTAGATAGGTGTTTTGTTTAATCTTTGTTTCAAAAAAGGTTTCTTGTCTTAAGTATTTTTGCCTTGCAATTTGCACCCACATGTTATGATCATCAGTAAGAACTTTCCAACCAAGCTTCGCGAGAAAAGCATTATTAAAGTGTTCACTTTTCCTAATACCCAGACCCCAACACTCTTTGGTTGACAAACTTTGTCCTAATCTACTAGACTCAATTTGTTTTTTTTTTTGTTTTTTTTTCCTTAGGAATAATCTATTTTCTTTATTAATAGTCTTGATAAGGGCCTCGGGGCATTTAAAGTGAGCCACCATAATGTGATTAGGCATGCCCATGAGGTTGGATTTAATCAAAGTCAATCTATCTGCCCTGAACCTATATTTTCTTTCCAACCTGCTAGCTTCTTTTTCATTTCGAGCATAAGCTCTTTTTCATTCCAAGCATAAGCTCTTTTTATTTGCAGGGTCTTTTACATAAAATGATGTTATGAATCCCATGTATTTTTCAATAATGGTTTCATGTTGGTTTGTAGGAGATTGACCACATAATTTCTAGCTTGATTACTTGTATTATTTGGAAAGTTGAGAGAAAACTTATGGAAATTTACTTTTTGCGTGAAACTAATGCAAAATCATTCTCGTATCTAATTACTCACTAAAAGCAGAACAGTTTCCTAATGACATCTCATCAGGCGTGAGCTCACTAGCTTGAAGCAAATGTTGAGTGCTTCATGAAGCCTAATTGGCCAATACTCACATAGGGGTGGAGGCATGGGTGAGAAATCCAAGCCCAAAAATAGTGGTAGAATCAAGCTCGTAAAGTGTGATCCCTTGGCGCTTAAGACCCAAACTTTCGAAAATAAAGGACAATATAAAACCTCAACCTTGCAAAATCTACTTCCATTTGATATAAG
Source organism: Malus domestica (assembly GCF_042453785.1). Lineage (NCBI taxonomy): Eukaryota > Viridiplantae > Streptophyta > Magnoliopsida > Rosales > Rosaceae > Malus > Malus domestica. The sequence continues at coordinate 25,653,725 of NC_091673.1, forward strand.
AGATTATTGGTTGTGCACCTATTTGTGCCCCTACCAATGTTGTTGAGGAGTACCATTCCTGAAATCAACTTGTGAGACTAATTTTGCTCTATCTAACACATTTGGTAGATTTTGGCATGGAATGGCCATGATGGTTGAAACTCCCTAGCAAAAATTGATTAACTCAGTGAATAATTCCTTAAGTTCATGGATATAAGTATGGTGAATTGTTTTAGTTCTGGATAATGTTATGGATATTGTCCTCAAATATGAGTTGATTGAATCATGTTTTTATACATGTGACCAAATTCAATTATCATGCTATTCGGTATAAATGTGAGAAAGTTAGTTGTCTGGATGAATGTGCTACTAGGTACACTAACTTTATACCTAATCACCCCTCAGACAACGAATTCAAGTCTATCCAGCCTGATTAAGGATATTGACACCGCTCCTCGTTGTATATATGGTACTAAATTACCCCATTAAAGAGGCCTTATATTCTCCCTATTGCAGAAGAACATCGTTGAGTTTTAAGAATATCTGATAGCACAATGGTCAAGATTGAAGCTACTAAAGTGGAACATCTTTGCATCCCCTCCTAATAAATATGGATCGATGTGTATTTTGGAGCCAATGGGCCTCACCGTGAATGGATGTGCGCCTTTAAAGGATGGTTTGTCATCACTGATAGCTCATGACGCACCTGTATGGACGATATGGTACAAAAGGCGGCTAGCCAATCATCTATCTTTGGCTAGAATTGACTAATCAAACAATTCGTAGGATTCACTTCCCTAGAAGAAAAAAAATATATCACAAATGAATCCTTACTCGATCATTGTCTCAACCATTTCATCTTATGAGATTAATCTGGATTATCTTGAGACTTGAAGTTCTTGGTTCAGTATACTAGTTTGGGTGTGATGATATTTCACTTATATGGTTTCTACCAACATAAATGAAAAACAACATTATGGAATTGTGTTCAGTTGATAGTGACAACGTAATAATGATTGATCAAAGGACAACTAATGTTGAATTAGATTCCTTACCAAAGTGTGTTTGGGACCTATCGTACCTACATCGGCCAAGGTAACCTTCTCGTGTTTCAAGTGAGAAAGGAAGTGCAATGGAATGAATGAAATAGTACGATGCAATGCACACTTTATGGCGCAAGACTTTTCTCCAACGCTTCATGATTCATTGCAGCTTATGAATGTGGTAATAGCATATCTCTATGGAGATCTTGATACAGAGGTTTACATGTAATTTCTCGTAGAATTACATGGACTGATCCAAATAGTTCTAGACCAAAACACCTTCTCAACTTATATGAGTCACTTTACGGATTGAAACAATCTGAGTGCATGTTGTACACCCTTTTAAGTGATTATTTGACCAGTCAGGGATATGTGAGTAAATTATGCCCTTTGCGTGTTAACTAAGAAGTATTCTGAAATTGCTAGAGTTGCAGTGCATGTTGATGACATGAATCTCGTCAAGACTCTCGAAGAAATTGAGAAAACTGCCTAGCACATGAAGACGGAATATGAGATGACGGATCTTGGGCTCATCCATTTTGTGAATTATCAAGCATTGTTCTGATGGTAGTTTGGTCCATTAGTCGAAATACACCAAAAAAGTGTTGCTTATGAGAACACCCGTAATCATCGATATACTAGATGCAAATGAGACCTTTGTAGAAATTTTGGAATCCGAATTTCCACATCTAAATTCAACTTGTACTTTATTATACTTAGCTCTTTGCATTAGGTAAGACATCTCCATCGATTGATCTGTTGGTATTTACTAGCCTTTGCACACCATATAGAGGAAATGGCATTATCGGTGGAAGGATGATGTGGTGATAGTTGATGAAACTTACAGAGGAAAAACATCCGTGACATTGATAGAATCGTGCTCGGTGAGTAGTGGCAAGGCGCATGGAAGAAGGAAATCCATGATGACAGCACGAGTTCGGTGAGCATTGACGAGGGTCACAGAGGAAGACATCCATGATGCTCATAGAAACTTTGTAAACATTGATGAAGCTAATACCAAAGTATATCTATGGCATCAAATATGTGTTTGGAAGGTGGTGATGAAACTCGCGGACGAGATACAGAAAACCAAGAAGCCAAAATCTCTCACTGTCGTTACAAATGCAAGGCAATGGTGGCTACACTAATTGCCATTTAGATGAATAGTATTGCTAGTGCATAAGAAGAATTCACTGTAATCTCTCTTTATAAAGGATGCGGAAAAATAATTCATAATCAACTCAATTATGGGATACTCTTACCCATTTGGCTTGGAGGAGAGATTGTATAAAATAATTAAGCTGATAGTGCAAATTCTTTTACCTGACGCAACACAAACAAGTGCTTGCATGTGAAGTGCTACATAATTAAGAAATCAGTTACTCATATGTGCGTGGAATATGAGACTCATTTACCATATAAGATTACCAAAGTTGTCCAACTTTATGATTTGGTTGACAGATGCATTCACATGTGCGATTACCATGTGAATATATATGATTGGGAGATAGTCCGGTTGTATCAAGGTTGACATTGTGAAGCTTAATTTGGTGCAAATCTTTAAAGGGCACGTGTTAATGTTCCTAACAAAAAAAAAGTGGCGTCCACTTAACATCATGCATGAAATAGCATGTCAATTAAAGGAGATTTCTTCTGCCAAGGTCAAGTATGTCCAAGAAAATGTCAATTGCAACATGCATGAGCGCAGGATAGCCTACCACAAGAGTGACTTCAAGCCACACCTTTTACTTGTGACACGCACATGTTTATACCCCGTTTTAAAGTGGAAGCATTTGTAGACATCAAAACTTCAACGGCCAATAATTCAAAGTTTGACCACTTGACTAGTCGAAAACAACTATGCCAATGCATGGGTCCTACAAAATACATGTGGCATATGACAAATCGAGCAATAAAAAAAGACACATGTCCATATCTGAGACTTCCATCAAACAGATGAAATCAAGTCCAAAAAGGACAAAATAACTGTAATTTGATCAAATTATATCAATGAGGGCTTAATTTCCTAAATCCAAGATTATGATTCAATTAAGGACTAAATTAAATCAATTAGTCTAAATTAAATCAAAATTGCTAATCTGATCCCACAAATTACAAGATCGAAATTGGGTCTTCCAAACCAAGCCCAATTCATAAGCAGGGACTTAAGACAAACAAAGCAAGTCCAAAGCCCTCTCGGACATCCAAAAATCTCTTAGATGCATAAACACCTAAATACTCGTGGTCTTCATCAAGCTTGTGAAGGATAATAAGCACAACAAACACATGACGATCATCCGCACTAAAGTCGAAGACCACCCACCACGTGAAACTCCTCGTGTTCCCGATTTGTTCAAGATCAAGCCTTGACGACTCTTGAAGAAACTTCTAGCCTGATTCAAGGTCAAGTGTTCATCGCCTTTGAATCGAATTCTATGACTCTGAGAGAAAAGAAGCAAGTCCAAACCTTTGAAGAAACTATAAAGTTCTTCACCACTTTTGTTATGAACCACCAAGCACCACCTACACGTGCCGGTTCCTCCAATGTCACAATCCAAAATTCTTGCGGTGTTCGTTGACCAAGATCAAGTCTCTGCGACCCTTGGACCAACCACACACAAACCTCATCGGAGTTCGAATAAAAGGATCAAATTTCATAGATTGTAACACTAAATTTTCATGAATACAAACTTTATTTTGTACAGGTGTTCTTGTAATAATTTGTCATAGGAATTTCCTTTTTTAGATGGGTTTTACAGGTTTTGTGGAAGATCACACTCTTGTCGCGATAAAGTCTTGTTTCAGCTTGCCCACTACTTCCCCTTCTTGCTTGTCTGTCCAGTTCTACTTCAAGTCTTCCAACTTTTCCTTACGAGTAGATTTCAATCTCACCTACCTTGACTCTGATATCAAATCTTTCTCCATCTCTGCAAATCTTTAATTTATTTATATCCATCTATATAAATTTCTTGTAAGGAAAAAAAACCATCATGATTAATACAAATAAAGCATTGGACATGAAAAATTACACACTAATTTCTCAAACCCTTATCTCATTCTCTCTAGGCTGGTTTGGGGTTGCTTAATTTTTTTTTAAAGCGGCTTCTTAAAAAATTTGGGCCTTAATTATGTTTGGTAAATGAAAAAAGTGTTTTTTTAATTTTTTTTTATTAAATCATGGGTCCAAAATAGTAAAAAGCAGAAGCAGCTTTACATATGCTTCTTAAAAAAAACGATTTTTTCATTGGAGGTAGGTGAACAATACCAATTAATAAAACTTTCATATTAATAATCCTATCCCCAATTTTTTTTTTTTGGCTAAAAGCACTTTTTGCATTATAGTTTACTAAACACATCTGCTGTATATTTCCACAACACAGCGAAAACAGTTTTTAAAAAAACCCGGCAACCCCAAACCAGTCGTCTATCTCTCTCAAATGGTTAGTTTTACAACCAACAAATATAATCTTAAAAGAAATATTGAATGCCCTAGGCATTAGGTAATTGGACCTTGACTCGGATACGGCCCATTCTTGCTCCAGGACCCATTTGCCTCCAAAACCCCAGGCAAAAACCTCTCTCTCTCTCTCGCAGTTATTCAGCTACTGCAACACCCGCCATTGAGAAAAACCCTAAATTACTCGTGGATTTCAGTTCGGAAACGCAAAACCCCAATTGGGTTTTACAAGTTTTATGGAAGATTACACTCTCGTCGCGAGGAAGTCTTGTTTCGGCTTGCCCACTGCTTGCCCTTTATGCTTGCCCGTCTACTTCTACCTCAAACTTACCAACGTTCCCTTCCGATTAGATTTCAATCTCACCTACCCTGACTCTGGTATCAAATCTTTCTCCATCTCTGCATATATTTAATTTATTTTTTATTTTTTTTTTCAGAATTTTATTGTTGGTTTTAGGAGGGTTTGGCAGTATAGGATGTCCGAAATTTCTTTGCTGCTAAATTTTTGGATTGGGTTTTATTTTGGTTTATTTTATATGCATTGAATTGATTGTTTCATAGAATATTGGTTTTGGATTTGTTACTTGAATTTGTTCTTAATTCCCAACTGCTACTAATTTAGAGTTTATGATACAAATTAGTTTTGTAATATATTGTCAAGGAAGAATACCTTACATGGTATGAGTACACCGCCACCGTAACATTCTATGCCCATAATACAATGACATGTGGAGAGAATCTGATACATACATTCTATCATTGGCATGGTTGCTATGGCGTCTATGTACCCATGCCATGCAAGTCCCTCTCGAACTGTGGATATATCGTTGGTTCTGTGAATGGTGTCTGTTATGTATATATTTATAACGGTACAGTTGGGATATGTTACTAAGGACAAATAGGATTTGTGGGTTTGGTGTCTGTTTAAATGGTCTTCTTTGTATAGTTAGGTGTATCTAGATTGACTGGACAATCGTGGCCACAGGCTCCGCCTCCGTGTTTGTGCCTTGATTAGCACAGACAACTGTATGTTTTTTCATCTGCTAATTATATTTGAATTGATATAATAATGGCTTTAGTTACTATGGTTGCATTTCTGTTGGTCTATTGTTTCACATTTACATTTGAGTAGGCGTGTAAATGTGTGCATGTATTTGAAGTAGATGAAAATCATGGTATTGTTTGTGGCTTTTGTGTAGATAAAATCCCTTATATTGAATCTGGCGAGTATGTGGCCTATAATAACGAGAAGGGTGGCATTATCGAAAGACTAAAAGAAGACCGTATTGCTGATTTGGAAACTGAATTTCACTCAATTCCAGAATGGATATCTACAAAGGCAATGATTAGCTCCTGGGTTTCTGATGCTCTTACGTATGAACTCTGGGTTGGAACACATGGTAATTCTGCCAAAGAGATATATTATTCTGATCTCCCATGGCCAATTGGAAAGATTCTATATTATAAGAAATCTTATACCGTAAAGCAGCAACTTGGGATTACTAATGACAACGCTGAGAAAATAGAAGAACAGGTTCTTCCTTTTTTCTCATTGATCATATTACTTTGTGTTTAGTAACAAGTGCTGTCTTGCCTGACTAGTATATAAATTATGTGGTTTTTATTGATATGGAAAATTGATGGACAGACATACAGGAGAGCCAGCCTTGCATTTGGAGCTCTGTCAAGTCGGTTGGAGGAACATAAGTTTTTATTTGAAGACAGGTGATTTTTTATCCTATTCTAGGTACCTATTTACTTTTACATTGAAATCCTGGGGTGCTTGTTTTTATTTAACTTGCTTTCTTTAGTACTAATATTTTATTACATGCAAAGTGGCAAACTAATACTATCGTGCTGATTGTGTATCTACATGTGTTGTTCCTTTTGTGCAGGCCGTCAAGTTTGGATGCTGTCTTTCTTGGGCAGGCACTTGTCATTCTTCAAGCATTACCAGTAAGTCATTGTATTTGTAGGCAGACAGATTAGAAAAGTTTATATTAGCAATTAAACACCATTTATGTTGAATTAGCTCAACTATATAGTTTGAAGCTACTAAGAAGTTGAGATTCCAACTTGAATCTTGATCTTATCTTGGAGACTATTATTCCGCTTGAACTCAGAGAAAATTATTTGCTTGAATGGGAGATGAAAGAGATAGAAGGTGCTTGCCAATTCTAATATGGTACTCCGACCTAGAAAATTAAGACTGCACCATTTTCTTTATGAGTTTATTAATCACTTTTGGCATTAAAATTTCTCCGAGCTTACAGAACCTTGTGTAAATCCTAATGCTCAACTTATTAGCGTTAATTCTAAGAGAATTATACTTCCATAGAAGTGAACGTTATGCTTCTAACATCCACCATCACTTCTTCTATGAACTTCTCTTTTTTGTGATGGTTTCTGGATTGTAATCTACAGTACAAATAATAAACATACAGTACAATATGTATAATCCGATAGGAAGCAGAATTCTTCTGTTCTCTTCTACTTTTCTTCTCAAAAAAAAGAATCCTGTTTTTTATTTGGTGAAATTTTGTTTAGCAGCATGTTTAAAGCTTTTTCAACAAAATATTGCTCTTTTGTGGGCCAGTGAGATTAAAATTTTGGTCTGAGCAGCTTGGATTTCAAGTTGCACTCTCAGCAATCAAAATCGGCTTGATACATACCCTTTTGCATCTGGTTTGAACTCTGACTTAATTTGAGCTTAGGAAGAGGTGCTGCAGTTATAAATGACAGTTCCAGTTGTGGAAGACTACCATTTCCACCAAAGTGATAAATTAAAACAAAAAGAAGCGATACTGATCTGAACTTACACTCATATGTCAGGGATTTGTGCACAAAACCCAGTTTCAGTTGGCATAAGACTACATTTCTATCAAAGTTAAAAATTTAAACAACTAAAGAATGATACTTGTTCTGAACTCTCTCAAATGCCAGTGTTTTGTGCACAAAATTTGACCCCGTGATTTAACTTTTGAGTTAGTGAAGTACAACCACTTTTGCAGATTTTCTTATTAGCTTCCCATTTTGTACCTTCATGTTCATCACTCAACTGGAATTATGCTTGATCTCCCCTTTGCCCTTCAGATTTCCTTGTGGCATTATATAGTTTCTTGTATTTTTGGCCAGAAAATTATCTATGCCCCTAGTACAGTAGATTACTGACACTTTGTGCTTTTAGGAAACATCGGTACTGCGGAGCAAGCTTTTAGAACATGAAAACCTTGTTAAGTATGCTGATAGGCTTAAGGTGGAGTTCATGGACGCAGGTTCTTCATCTTCAGTCCCAAATTTTCATGCAAACCCTTCATCAGCAGCTCCTAGAAGAGGTCCTTCAAATTCGAGTGAGATACTTTTATACTCAAGACTTGTATATCTGTATCTTATTCTTTTCAGTGCTATAGTTTAATGGGATTCATTGCCTTTATTAAACCAGTTCGGTTTCCTCTATTTTTGGTTTTTTAGTGAAATCTGTTGTTATCCTTAAAAACTCGAGAGTAGATTTGGCTTGCACACTTGCAGTTTCTGACACCTTAATTTTGCTTTAGAAAACATAGTATTTTACTCGAGTGTTTTAACAGTTAGAATATGTGCAACTTGTATGTTAGGCCTGTGTTGAAGTGGAAGCTGCATTTACAGCTCGTAATTTGAGATGAAGTGATACTTCCTGCTTTCTGACATAACTAACGCAAGAGCTGACTAATAGGGACATGGGTGATATAAATCATCGTAAAGAGTAGATTGTAGTTTTTTTCTAGAGTTCTTTGCATGTGAAGTTCAACGTGTAAGTTTTCCAATTGTATGAGGTAAAGGTTAAGTTATATATGTTGACCATTTTGTATATACGACATTTATGCGAATGAAATTTTATTTAATCATTTTGGTTCTATCTATGATGTTTATATCAGGGTCACCTAGCTTGCAATTCTCCTCGAATGCAATATTTCTTATGCTTTTATTTTGTTATCAGGTTCTAAGCCCAAGAGCAAACCCAAAAGGGAAAAGACAAAGGAGGAGAAAAGTTTTAAGAGCAGGGCCAGATATTTTATAATAGCACAGCTAGTTTCAGTTGTACTTTTCGTCACTCTTCTAAGCCGAGTTGATGAGGCTGATGCCGAGGTTGATGATGATGATGGCTATGAATAGTTGTGTTCTTAAGACCAGCATTTTTTACACAAAAACCAGCCAGGATTAGCAGCCTGACGTCGAAGAGATTTTTTATGTAATCCCGTTCTTTCGATTTTGTAGTATGATGTGGAGAAATTTGGAAAAATAAGCACCGTTATAAATACATGATATGATTTATTGGAAAGTTCAAGTTAGAAACCTATAATTTTGATTTTTGAAGCATTGTTGACAATTTTGTAAATTTCATTGAATGTGAATTGGCGAGAAGGGTTTAACTGTGATGCAATTTCATACTTACAGGTTTTTCGCCCTCGTGTGCTTCGTTTTTATTCTGTGGAAGTTACATACACACTGGATTCTGGAACCCGTATTTTGAGCCAGGCCATTGCGCTGCTCGGATGCATTTGTTTGACTTCTAGCCGGTGTTCCAGCACCCGTATAGGGTTTTAAACTTTTGGTGCCTCGCTGAGCCCTAGCAACGGGCGACCGAGTCTGAGTAGGTTGGACAGCCTTGGTTGATTTACCGGCGTATGATTATTTTCTTTTTATGATTGATTTATGGTTGAGAGGAGAATCGAAGATAAGACCTCGTATTGTTTTTCGGCGACAAAATATTATAGATTATTTCTTATAATTATATTGACACCGGTCACTAAACTACCCCATAAATATGAACATCACAAAGTCATAATATTGCAGCAGCTCCAGGCTTGGCCTTGTCCCTGTCCCATTGATTCACAAGCTCAGCATATCCCTCAGCCGACGTGAAGGCAAACTCTGTCAGTGAGCTCATTGTAACTGACATTCCGGCACAAAAGTACTCTTACCGTGACCTCTGCCATCTCCTAACTCGGCGCGAATCCTCTCTAAGCTGTTGCGCGTAGAGGGACCCCATACCAGCTGCAAAAAAAATCTAGTCCATCAAGCACTGGTGTCTCACGTATGGCATCCAGGAACCTTGACCATTGGATGCATATTCCATATATTGGAAACGCCCCACTGGAGCCAGACAACGGAAAATTTGATGTGTCGGGACCAGCCCTCATGCAACGGAGGAGCCAACCTGTTATTGCTTGCACATAAGATCGTTGAGAAGTGATCCATGACTGGAACAAGGCTCTCCAGTTCCTCAGATCTTTCTCAAGATTGGCTGCTGAACGTGCTAGCCGGTTTGGATCAGCGGCTGAAATGGAAGACTGTCGTTTAGCTTCCAATTTTGACGGCGTGCCTGCTAGTAAAAGCTTGGCTTCATCTAGGCTTCGTTTCTGCGACCGATGACACTTTGCCATTACTTTCCACATCCTTGCTAACCTGGTTTAGTTAATCAATTGATTAATACAGAAGGATAATTACATGAAACATGGGGTACATATTTGAGCAAACTATTTATAAAAGCTGCATGGCATACCCTTGTACCAATTCCAAGAGTTGAGGTTGCAATTCTTCATCCCTCATGGTTTCAATCCTCTTCGAAATAGCTTCAACCGTGTGTATTGAAACCTTCATCCGAGTATGCATATCTCTAATTGCTACCCTCGTTTTTTCTACAGCGGAATGATCATCGCCTTTTACATCTTGGTTCCGTAGTTGCATCAGTTTCTTTTCATATGCAATCCGTACCTTTTCTCCGGACTGTTTAAGTAACGATGCACATATCAGTTCTTCATGATTTTTTGTTTATTAGTCTCTTTTGAGCAGAGGTAGGTGCTATTTAGAAGTAATACCTTGACTTCCTCGTAGAGTTTCTTCTCCCAAGCATATAATCTGTCCAATGTTGATTGGTGGCTACCAGAAAACATGCAGGGATCCTCTGAGACATCACTACTGCTTTCATAACCTTCATCTTTAGTGCACGAAGAATTCATTAAAAATCTGGACGATGCTGAGCAAAATAATGCTACTGGGTTCAACATTTTCATGGCTGCAACAAAAAATTACTTACTATATAATAACCTGAAAGTTTAAAGAAAATACGAAAACCAAAATATTTTCTACTGCTTAACAAGCATTCATAAACCAAGTAAGCAAACCTGAGAGTTCATTGGAGGATGACGAGTACTGCTCTCTGCTAGCCTCTAACAACGTTGATACCTCATTGGCGGCATTGCAAACAATTGTGAATTGAGTATCTAATTCCTTGATAATCTCTGCCATACTCGTTGGCCTTCTGTTCATGTATACAGTAAAGCCTGGTGTTTCTTCCTTAGCTTCCCGGAGCTCAACAGCTCTTTCTTGGCTATTAGTTTTAACTTGTCTAGCAGTCTGAGATTGCGAAACCTCTATACTCACACTACTATGTGATGGAATTTGTGCTTCGAGCTCAATCTCAAGTCCACTCTGCCATACTCCTTTCTTGTGGTACATTTTCCTCATGATCACATTCCTGTTCGGTTTCAACTTCTTCCAAGTCAGGGATCCCTTCCTCTTCTCTGACCTGCCTTAGTCCTCTAACTTCTTCATCCATGGTTCTCTGATCAAGACTATTTCGAGTGGGATAACCGTAGTAATCCAGCGATGAAAATGGGTTCCAGAAAAAATCCCACTGAGAATTTTGAGGCGAAGGTGGAGGGATGTTTGGCCTATTGTTGGGAGAATAAGAGAAGAATGATGAAGAATTCATCGGTGAAGATTGCATTCCAAAAAGCCCGTCCATCCCATAATGGTGCATTGGAGAGTAAGCTTCAACTCTGCCTGTTTCGGGTGATTCAGGTCTCTCTTCTACTGAAACTGCTGGTTTCCCTCCTGATCTTAGATAACATATTTTCACGCATGGACGGGGTTTGGATTGGATATTTGGTGCAGGCGAGAAAGATTTTGGTGAAATTGAGATTAAGCCAGGACTCGCTTTCTTAACGGGTGTGAAAGGTGGGGTTATGAAGGAATCTAATAAGAACTCACGAGGCTCATCTCCTTCGATATAATCACGAAGAGCAGCTGAAACTCTTTTTAAGGACTGAATGTATGCTATGTGTCCAGAGGCGAATCGCCCTCTTTGCTCAAGAGCCTGTTTAATAAATCGCTTTCGATCTTTACAAAGCTGAAATGCTGCTTCATCATCTGGCTTTGATGTAGAACATCCCATTTCTCGTTTCCTTTTTACCTTCTTCTTTCACCCTCTGAATTTTTTAGGCTAGAATCAAAACCGAAATCACGAGGATAGTCTCTTGTATTTCTGGCCAGATTCATAAGGATATTCCGAAGCTGATCGACGACAGTGAAGTTCGATAACCCCACTCCAACATGAAGAACTATCACATGTGAAAGGGAGAAACGAACCACAACAGGAAAGAATCTGCAGAGAAATTAAAGTGTAAATAACTACTGTTTCAGATACCTAAATTGTTCTATAGAATAAAAAACACTTGGAAAACAAGGTCTGAATGCTTCTCTTTATATTCAAACTAAGTTTTCTCAAACATGAAACAAAATATATTAAAAAAAGAGAGGGAACAAAGCATATAACTTTCGGCTAGGAAACAACTGGCGAAAGAACCTCCTACTCCTACCATAACATGGAAAGAAAGATTTTATCTTTTACAATTCTTGCAAAATATTAATGGGATAAAAGTTTCAATCTTAATTCCTTATAGTTTTTTCAAATTTGAAAGAAAATTTTCCAAAAAGCATAGTAAACAATGGGAAATTTTTTTTAACGGATAGTCAAGTTCTTCAGTTGCACTTCAAGGTGCCGCAAAAGAAGATAAAGGTTTAAAGTAAGACAATTTAACTGGAAAACTGAAAAGTTCACATTTTTATTTGTACAAGATGAAGATTCAACAGAAAGAAAGAAAATAATAAAAAAATTAAGCAGTGGATTGGATTGCAGTGGAAATGCCTTACCTGGGTGTTGAATAAGAGCAGGAGGTTTGATCACTGATGGGGGGGAGAGAGAGAGAGACGTTGGAGAAAAAGTTACGGTACACCACCCAAGTGAGGAAAAAACAAAACTTAAAGTTTGAGGGAAAATAAAAAGGAGGGAAGATGCCCATGGGTAGGAGAGATTTTTCAGTGTGGCCGTCACACGAGATGGTACACTATGTGTCGCTATATAAATGGTAAGATATGTGTGTTAAAAAGTTAATAACTTAAAAAATAAAATTTGTCACCACTTATATAAAAACACGTGGTGTACCACTCGTGTTCCCGTCACAACTAAAAATTTCTCCATGGGTAGAGAGAGAATATGACAAGACTATGAGCTGTTTTTGTATTGCTGTGCTTTGAAAAAAAGCTGATTCTACTGTGCTTGAGAATAAGCAGCTATGAAATAAAGTGGTAAACTTTTTTGTAAAAGTGCTTTTTGAAAAAAAAGTAGTATGATAGTGTTTGGTAAACTTTTATGTAAAACAGCTGTGACTGTGTGAAATGACCAAAATGGTATAATACTAGATGTGCTATGACAAGCCATGACATCGTTCGCTGGCAACCTCTTCACCTTCGTCTTCCTCTCTCTCCTCATCTTCTCCCTTCGCATGGTCGTCGAAAATGGGACCCACTTCCTTACCTCCTTCGTCGAAAATGGGACCCACTTCCTCACCTCCTTCGTCAACCACGACCCTTCTCTCAAATCCCTCATCTCCTGCCTTGACCTCGCTGGCATCGACAATACTAACTGCCGCTCTCCCAATTCTCCAACCGAGTCCCCTTCTCAGATCTCTCTTCGCCGCCGACACCGCCCATTTCTTCACCTCACTTGCTTCGGAACCTTAGATGATGATTTCTTCTCTGGCGATGACGACGACGATGACGATGCTCGCTCCCTTTTCGGCCCCAATCGGATTGCCCCAATCCTCATTTTCTCCTTCTTCTCTCACTCCACTTCTAATTAGGGTTTAATGAAACTTACGGAACTAGGGTTTCTGAAATTGTGCGCTCTAGCCTCACGTTCAAGGCTGAGAAATTCACCATTTCTGATGACAGAGCTAGAGGCAGAGATGGCGACGGAGAAAGCAATGAAGGGGAGGAGAAAGGCAGCGATGAAGAACTGGACGATCGGGCCGTCGATTTGCAATTCTTGATCAACGGATTGGAGCTGGGTCGCCGGGACGTGGCGACATTGTTCTTCCTCCTGAAAGTGTGAGGAATCAGGGAAAATAAGCCACTTTTTGAAGCTGTTTTTTGCAGCTTCTACTTTTTAGCTTTTTTTCATCTAAAACTTTGAAAAGAAGCTGGTTTAGGGTGTTTACCAAACACCAAAAACTCTCCCATCTTTTTTTCATACCAGCTTTTTATAAAATCACCTCAACCCCAAACCATACCTATATCTTTGCCCTCCATGATGCTTACATTTCTATATATTCGATTTTTTATTGTATTTCTGAGTGCTGACAAGTCGCCCGAGCCACTTGTTATATTTTGAAATCGGGTGATGTTGTTCACATATTCTCTTAATTTTCGACATTCTAATCAAATGACTTTGACTATAATCAATAGATAAAAATTAAAAAAAAATGTGTGAAGGTTCACGCTATTCTTTCATAGAACTACATTCGTGGTTTCATTCTCCTTCATGGAGATATATAGGCAATCCTTTCAAAATTCAACCATACCTCCCATCAACCCCATTCTCCCCTCATCGAAATGCATCATAGCGATCATGATGGTTTGAAACGCAGCATAGCGATCATACTACAACACAAAGAATTACAAAAATGATTAAGAGAGAAGTGTGTTTACGCAAGGGAGCGAAGGTAGGTTTGGCCATGTGCGGACCAACACCTCGTCACAAGTTTGACACATAGATCTCTCATCTGAAGTGTATATGCAACTGAATTTGAGTCCATCAACACTCCGACAGTGGAAAGTGTTCTTGCAAAGCTCTAGGGGCAATGTAATCGTGCCCAAAATTCTTCTGCGCACTCGAATGATTTCATCGAAAATTTGACTTCTTAGATAAAATTTGACATGAGGAAAGTTGGAGACAAAAGCTAAGGTGCCCAAGATCATTGTATCAAAGTCTTAGAATTTTCTACAAAGCCAATCTTTCTAGTTTTACGTATAAAGTCAGTTTAAGTTGTATTCTAGTCAGAACTTTGCAGCTATGGGAGAATGAAGATTTCAAGGCCTTCCCGATTTTTTCCCATGACATGCCACATATTCCTGGAAAGATAAGAAGTCAAGCTACAATAATCTTATTTTTACAAAATTTTCTAGAAGAAAGAACAGTCTCAACTCTGGCACACAAAGCAGTTGAACAGCAAGCAGTACAAGCTGCATAAGTAACAACATAGACAACTTCCTTGATTAAAATGTAACTGCTTAGAGGAAATTGTGTGTTATTTCGTACCATACATTTTCACGAAGTTACGAAAGTCAGCTGTTTATAGAATTTTGCAGAACTCAGTTTTGAGTAACATGAAGACGTTATTGCCATTTTACCATTCATAGCGCATGCTTAAATTTTCTACGGGATTCCTAAGTTCTTCTTTCGAGCTCATATCAAACGACTTACAACGTGCCGCAACGACCTACAAGTTTAAGATGGACACAGTTATGATTAAGTCAACGGTTAACCTAAGAGTTCCAACCAATTCAAGTTTACTATAATGAGCTAAAACCAATGGTCACCCGCAAACAATTGCACGATAACTCCACATTTGTCCTCCTTCACTGCTTGCTTGTAATGGAAAAGGATAGGGGGCATACCATATGGAGTAGAAGAAAGATTTCATAAATATGAACGATTCTTACACCACATGGAAGTTATGAATCCAGATTTCCACACTTGAAGAAGTTCGAATGGCAAATTAATTTACCTCACTATGAAACCATTCAGAGTATGGTGGATCTAAGTAAGAAGCGCCTTCGTAGTCTAGTCATGGACTTAACAACTACGAGTGAAGTTGGATCAAACAGAGCAACAATGCCACCATTATCCTGTTACGGTGCAGTTGGTGAAGTTTAAGCAACTTCACTATAATAACCATGATTGTTCCGCAAGACACGGAAACTTAATCCAGCAAGGAATCAACATGTTTCCTATAAGTCTTGGAGTTCCTACAATCTAAGAATTGGCATGCACCGTAAGTAATCACACTTCTAAGAGGATGCATTATCTATCCTTAGATGTCCTCTATAATTATCAAAGGCATCATAAAAGACAAACGAGGAAAACAACTTGAAGGCCCATTCGATGGGTGAGCAACCTTGGTCCAAACAATGGTATCGCTCCAAGAGATAAGTACTTTTTTGATTATATACACGATTAAATGAATGTGCAGGATAGAAGACCTAAAACTGAGGATGATCTTTCCAAATCCTCGCATACCATTTGTTTGTACCATACTTATGGCCTTCTTATTTAGACCTCGTATAAATACTCGGGGGACTCAAATGTAATTATGTAATAAATAGAAGGGCAAATATGTAATAAGTGAGGAGCCCTTATTCTATAAAAGGACCCCTCACTCTTCTCATTAAGAGAGGCCAATTCTTAGGCCTGAGATCCCCAAACTCTCTCATATTTAGAGCTATCTTTTCCTCAGAAATACAATATCAGTGTGGACGTAGCCCAAACTTTGGGGTGAACCACGATACATCTTGTGTTATTTACTTTCTTGCAGATTCACGATCGGATTTACGTTGTACCAAGACCTCCAGTTTTGTGCATCAACATTTGGCGCCGTCTGTGGGAATCAACACGAAAAACTATGTTGGTTTTCTTTCATTTTTTCACCTCCACTGTGAATCTGCAAAATTTGTAAAAAAAACCCCAAAAACTCCAAAGTTCATTACTTCTCTCTATATCCAGCAAACCCCATTTGAAAAATACTGAGAAGTTCCAAAATTATATCACTTTTCTCTAAATTGTGTGAAACCCATTTCCCAAAATCTCATAATCCTTCCATAAATTGAGCAAAACCCACCACTCAAAATCCCAAGTATTTTCGCACCAAAAATGAAAGAGTATAGGACCTCTTTAGCTTCTTGGTTAGGCGTTTTGGCATTCTGCCATAGCCTCCTTCAAGCAGTGTTCCCACCGGAGCTCCGCTATGCCTTCGCCAAGCTCTTTAACAAGATCTTCCACTGGTTCTCCTCCTACTACTACTTCGAGCAACTCTACCTCAGCTTCACGGTCTCCATCACTGGCACCCGCCTTAGCCTCACCCACCTCTACCTCAACTCCACCCCAGAGTATTGGATCTCTCTCTCTTTCTCTCTCATCGTGAACTCCTCGCCCGAAATCTCTCTCTGAATTTCACCAATTAAGTTACCTTTCTTCTCTCTCGATCCCAAATCCCCCAAATCTATTTGACCCGACCCATGGTTGAATCCTCGCCACCTAAGCCCTAGACTTCCCGAATTGTTTCGACCCTCATCCAATCAAAGACCCGAGGCCTGATCTAAGGTTTTGTCCCCCCATTCGATTTTCGTGAATCTAGGGTTCGTGCTGTTGAATTCGACCCCGGATTTATGTTTCATCTCAAGGCGGACGATTGTGGGATCGATTGCTCGTGAATTGAAAACCGAGATGGAAGGTTATAGATTTGGGGAAAGGGAAGTCAAGATGGAGAAGGCGAAGAAGCGTTTGGAGCTAAACTCGGACGAGTCAGAGATCGTGTCGCGAGCTGCCATCCCAGCTTTCCAAATCGGAAAGTCGAGCTTCTACGATGCCTTTGCTCTGAGAGGTATCCGAGTTAAGCGAGTCGAACCCAGTGTCATCATCTGTTCTTTCAAGGTCCCTCCACTTGTGTTGTTGAAGCTCTCAAAGTTGAGCTCTTTACACGTTTCTGGAACAGAGGATCCCTAAAAAAGGTACAATGCTACAGTGCAATCCCACACAATGCAAGCTTCATTCCCAGTCCAAATCAAACCCCAACACTCTGCACATTGAATTCCGTCGAAGATGCTCTGCACATCGTCTTCACTTTTGGCTGGAGGATGGGCTAAACGTGGGTCTTGTAAGTGAAGGCGTGATTTTCACTGAAGCAGGGACTATACAAATCACCTCCTTCTTGTAAATCCTACTGCAATAGAGGGAATTATGCAGCCTACTGTAGGTCCTGATGGAAAGAGGAAAGAGCTGGAGAGTAACGTGCAATCCGCTGTTAAGTGGGCTTGCTGGATAAAGGAACAGAATAGAAAAAGAAAAAGATCATGATGTTGTTGAGAGTATGTTTCAAAAAAAAGAAAAAGAGAAAAGAAGAAAGCAAAAGCAAAGAAGAAAAGCAGAAAGCAAAAGCAGATAAAAAGAAGCTGACATAATTGCGGTGGTGATGGCATGCAAAAAAAAAGAATTATGGCGTGACCCATTGAGGAGAGGGTCGGATTTATTTTTGAATGATGTAAATTATTTTTCTTATCTTTTGGAGATATCTGTATAAACCCCATCAGAGGGTTAAAAAAAAAACGTCAAGCCCAAAATAAGGGGCTGGAGTGTTTATGTGCAGGGCGAAGGCCTAGAGGCCCAAAAGAGCCAGGTCCTCTATTATCACTAACCAGGTGATCAAAAGTACGTCCAGTACTACAAAAAATTATTCGGCACCCTGCCGCTATTATCACCAACCATGTGACCAAAAGTACGCCCAATACTACAAAATTATACATGAGCATTACTCATGTCAATCATACATAAACATTCATGAGCATCACTCATGTCAATCATACATAAAAATTCATGAACATCATTCATGTCAACATTCATGAGCATCACTCATGTCAACATTCATGAGCATCACTCATGTCAACATCCATGAGTATCACTCATGTCAATCAACATAAACATTCATGAGCATCACTCATGTCAATCTAGCTTCAAAAGCTTCATTTACAAAGCTCTAGCTTCAAAAGCTTCATTTACAAAGCTCTAGCTTTGAAAACTTCATTTACAGAGCTTTAGCTTCAAAAGTTTCATTTACAGAGCTCTAGCTTCAAAAGCTTCATTTACAGAGCTCTAGCTTCAAAAGCTTCATTTACAAAAGCTCCAGCTTCGAAAGCTTCATTTATAGAGTTCTAGCTTCAAAAGCTTCACTTGCAAAGCTTCACCTACAAAGCTTCAGTGCAGGGTATACAAATACCGCCTCCAAATAACCGCCACTTCGGCCCATACATGGATTCAATTTGAAGTCTCCAGCCAACAACCCCTATTGACTGAAGACTTGGGGGACTACATTATGTACCATATATTAGGCCTTAACTGGGCCTCATGAAAAAAACTTAGGGGACTTAGCCCATCACTTATATTGAGGAGCAAACCCTTATTTTATAAAAGGGACTCCCTCACCATCATTAGAGAGCATCGCCGCCTACTGAGCAACCGCTTCGCCACGAGCATCAACTCTAGCCCATCATTTATGTATTGAGGAGCGAGCCTTTATTCTATAAAAGGGACTCCCTCACCTTCAATGCCACAAGCCGAGCTAACCAAGGAAACATAAGCCACAAGCTGAGCAGCCTTGCAACATGTGCTACTTCTAGTTGAGCATCATTTCACTTTGAACATCGCCTTATATCAAGATGACATTTAGTTACTTCGGCCTACACATGGACTGAATTTCAAGTCTCTAGCAAAAAAACTCTCTTGACTGAAGACTTGGGGGACTACTATTTGTACCATAATTAGGGCCTCCGTATTTAGACCTCGTATAAATACTCGGGGGACTCAAATGTAATTATGTAATAAATGGAGGGGCAAATATGTAATAAGTGAGGAGCCCTTATTCTATAAAAGGACCCCTCACTTTCCTCATTAAGAGATGCCAATTCTTAGGCCTGAGATCCCCAAACTCTCTCATATTCAGAGCTCTCACCCCCTCAGAAATACAATATCAGTGTGGATGTAGCCCAAACCTTGGGGTGAACCACGATACATCTTGTGTTATTTACTTTCTTGCAGATTCATGGTCGGATTAACATTGTACCAAGACCTCCAGTTTTATGCATCAACACCATTGTTTGTTTTGTCTTACACCATTCATTACGGTGCATAGAATACCCTAAATTCAAGAATAATGAAGAACTTTGAAACTTCGCACCATTCATTGCTTAATCCCTAAAATTATGGTCTCACTATTGCCCTTAAATATGCTTTTGAGAATTTTCTTT
The DNA here is from genome assembly GCF_042453785.1 of Malus domestica. Classification (NCBI taxonomy): domain Eukaryota; kingdom Viridiplantae; phylum Streptophyta; class Magnoliopsida; order Rosales; family Rosaceae; genus Malus; species Malus domestica. The sequence continues at coordinate 25,673,381 of NC_091673.1, forward strand.
ACTTCGAAGATGGAGAGTTACCAAGGACCATAGTGAATCATCCTAGAATAACTTCTCGGTAATTTTCGTCGAAATGACTTTCGAACTTATTGTTGACTCGGAGCTTGCCAAGTCCAGCTAGTCTTGCTTGCTTGTCTTTTAATGGTTTGATCTTTCAAAGTTTCGAACCATATTGTAAAACCCTGGTCAGAGTTCCAGATGCATAGCTAAAACGCTGGATGCAAGGCGGATTGCGCGTATATATTCTTGAACGACTTTGATGCCTTAGGAATATTCTTCTAAGTATATTTTACTCAATTCATTAAGCCTTTTAGAGCAAAACATTTGAAACTTTTCATCCTTTGCTTCCTAATCGCGGAATGTAATTTAATCTGTCAATCTTTGCAAAGTAAACTAACTTCGAAGTATAGCGTACTAAGGCAAAACACGAGTAAGCTTGTGGGCCAAAGACATAGTTCATCAAAACCCTCCTCGGTGAAGTTGATTCGAAAAAAAATCACCCTTAACTTATTGTTTATAAAGATCCCCATCACGATATCCGGAGTACCACCATACTCTGGTACCAATTATTAAATATTAAACCCATGGAAAACCTTTTGCCCCATACTTATGGTAATGCATTGATTGAATTAAGGATGAGAAAGTGTCCAAACATACCTAGAATGGCCTCCAGATTTTAATGCCAGTCTGACATGTTTGAGATGTCTTGTTTGTTGATTCTGTTTGTTTTTTCAGCTTGCCTCTATTTTAGGTCAAGGAAGTTTAATAGTGCAACGTGTAACAAAGAATGAATTTCCTTCTCAGTTCGAATTACTAAACCATCCCTTGTGAATCTTAAATGAAAGTTTGTTAAGGACTTGGTCGTTTACATGTTGGTCAGAACCACTTTTTAAATCCTTTTGTCAGGCTCTATGTGTCACACCTGAGTGTTTTCCATCGGACTACACTTAGCTGGCTTGGCTAAGGCATTTCCATGTATCATAGATCTGTAGGAATAAAATTCCTCTTGAGGATTTCCTAGTTTGGATGCCTCATTCAGACTTGTTTAACACGTGGTGTTGCAGAATGTAGTTGGCGTAGTACGTTGGTCTACGGTAGAAGTAGTTGTACTCAGGGTCGGAGTTCAGAGCCACCTTCAGATGATTTATGGATTGCCCTTTCGACTATTCCCTCGAATGGCATAGAGCCCAGGTTTGAATGTTACAACCCATAATTATATAATCTTTTTTTAGGCTGGATAGTGCATTGAACTTCGAGGTCAGGGCACCATATGTGCTCATGCCCGTAACCTACCAATCGTAACCACGCTTATTATGGCTCGAGTATCTCAAGCTATTGACCACTTTGAATTTTTAGACTTGACTTTGTAAAACTGGAAAGATTGGCTTTGTAGAAAATTTTGAAACTTTGACACAACAATCTTGGGCGCCTTAGCTTTTGTCTCCAATTGGCCTTGTGCCAAAATTCATTTGGGAAGTCAGTTTTTTGTTGAAAATCATTCAAGTATGCATAATGAGTTTTAGGCACGATTACATTACCCCTAAAGCTTTTGTGAGAGCACTTGCCCCAATCGAAGTGTTGATAGACTTGAATTGAGTTGCCTGTAGACTTTAGATGAGGGATTTATGACTCAAACTTGCAATGAGGTGTTAGTTTGCACGGGCCAAACCTGCCTTCGCTCCCTTGCGTGGACATGCTTCTCTCTAAGTCATTTTTTGTAATTCTTTGTGTTGTAGCATGAACGCTATGTTGCGTTGTAGGGGTGACTTGCCCCTGATGTACTTCTCTTTGTGTTGAGATTATGCCATACTTGTCAGAAAGGTTGTATCATTGGAATAGTAGCTCAACTGGAATAGTGTTAAACTAAGTTAATCCAATGCCACAGGATCTGAAAGGAAGAAAGGTTGTACAATAAGCACATATCTCTTTCGAAATAATGATAACAAATAGTTAGGTCGAGCTCTCTGTTTTATGGTAAAGCGATTTAAACTTTTTAAAGTAATAAGATATGAGAGAAAAATAAATAAAGGTATTAGAAACCCTTTTTTTTTTGTTCCTTTACAAAAATCTGAGCCTTGCGTTAAAACTCTTCTTCACATTATATGGAGTTGGGGTTCGTGATTCTTCAATCCATCATGAAGTAATTGTGACCGTTGTCATTGTTTTTGTTGTCACTCATGAATATGACTTTTACCATCAAATCAACTCCAATTTGGTCTAAAAAGGTAATTTTTTTTAATATTGACCTTTAAAATACCCTAAACGCCCAGAAACATCAATTTGGAAAAGCTATGTGCTGGCCTTTTTTTCTTGGCCACGATCAAACGACTTGCTATTAAATTTTGGAATTTTGACACAATCTTGAAAGACTCACAAATCCACTCTAATTAAAATTGCTCCAAAATTCCTTTGTTTGATCACTTTTTGTCCAAAGTAGATTCATATGTCGATAAAGTGATTTGGACGGGGGATTATGAATTCACTCTTAATGAAAGCACCAATTGTTGGAACAAAATTCGTGCACATCCGCGAACGGAGGTGAAATTTAGTCAGACTAGCCCATGATCTTAGATGAAGGGGGAATGGGGTTGATTGAGGGGTGTGGTTGAATCTGGGAAATGCTGTCTACATATCTCCGGGAAGGAGAATCAAACCACATGTGTAGTTCTGTGAAAGAATAACGTGAACTATCCTTAACGAATAGCTTATAGCGGGGCGTTAAGAGATAAGTTCTTCATGGACGTGTTTACGCGTAGACAGCGACGTAAGGGCCTTTGTTAGGAGGTATGAGAATGTATGTGTAGTAGAGAATATAAGACTTCGAGAGAGAAGTCGAAGAGAGAAAGATGTAGTGTTTATAGGTTTGAGAGAGATATAAGTTGATGTCTATGGTAGTCTTGTAGAGAATAAAGTGATCATCCTAGAGAGAGATAGATTTGAGAAAGAGAGATCTAAGTCCCCATGATAAATACCCAGGCTCGTGTATTTATAGGGATATTGAGAGTTCTTGTAGGAAAAATAATCTTTATCAAATCGGGAGACTATCTAGGAGAAAATCTAGGATAAGATATCTAATCTTCCTAGAATCATGATTGTATTGCCTAATCCTTAAGATATCCTAATTTGACTTTAACTAGGGTTTCCTTTACTTGGGAGACAAGCAATATATTTAATAAGTCTAAACTAATCCTAACATGCTATGCTTCATGGGTTTTGGGCATTCTGATTATTTTCTCCATGTGTTATTGGGCCTAGAAATCATGGTCCCACAATTTCCAAAGGTAGGGGTTTTCTAGAAAGCTTTGCGAGCATGTTTCATTCATAGTATCTTGGCCTGCTGGTGTGAATTCAGCCATAAAGGCCGTTAGTGTTTGATATTTGATTAATGTCTTAGGCTGGTAAACTATTTCATGTTGTCCTAGTTTGGCAACCCATATGGTAACTCTAGGCAAGGCGTTGAGGCTAAGCAAGATGGATTGCATTGGCTACTTAGTTATACAAACTACTCTAAACGATTGGAAATATGATTTGAGTTTTCTGGCTGCCATTACCAATGCCAAAATGAGTTGTTCAATTTTTTGATATCTCGTTCTAGTTCAAGAAAAGTTTTTGATATATAGTATACCAGTTTTTTCTCATTTTGATTTTTCTTAGATCAGTGTTGCACTCATCGCATAGTTAGATACAGCCAGATATAAGTACAAATCTTCTTCATTGATTGGTTTGGACAATAACAGGGGTTTAGAGAGGTATTCTTTAAGCTTCATGAAAGCTTCTTTGCACTCGTTGGTCCAGAGTAAACCCTTGTTCTTCTCTATCGCCGTGAAGAATGGCTTGCGTTTGTTAGTGAATCGTAGAAGAAACCTATTAAGGGTTGACTTTCGTCCTGGTAGGCTTTGTATTTCCTTCATAGTTCTAGGCGACTTCATCTTTATGCTGGCCTTGATCTGATATGGGTTAACCTCAATTTTGCGTTTGGTGACCATGTACCAAAAATTTGCATGACACTACTTTGAAAGTACACTTTTCCAGGTTCAGCTTCATCTTATACTTCTAGAGTAGATCAAATGACTCTTGGAGGTGTATTATGTGGTTATTCTTCTCCTTGCTCTTGACAACCTTGTCGTCCATGTAGACTTGCCTTGTGCCTTTCATTTTCTCTTTAAAGATTCGGTTGATGAATCATTAGTATGTTGCCATTACGTTTTTAATTCAGAAGGGCATAACCTTGTAGTAGTACGTACCTCAATCGATAACAAATGATGCTGCTTTCATGTTTGACCTATACATTTTTATCTAGTTATACCCGGAGTAAGCGCTCATAAAGCTTAGCAACTTGTGTCCTGCTGTTGAGTCCACCAATAGGTCAATTTGTGGGAGTGGGTGCATATCATTTAGGAAAGCTTTGTTCAAGTTTGTGAAATCCAGACATACCCTTCATTTTATGTTCTTCTTTTGCACCAGTATTATGTTTGCTAGCCAGTTCGGGTGGTACACCTCAACGATGAACTCGACATTTTTTAGTTTACCGATCTTTACTTCTATGACCTTACTTCATTTTGTTCAGTGGTTTTGTTTGCGCTGGATAACTGGTTTGGCAATTGTGTCTAGGTAGAGATGCTGTCAAATCCCAAAAAGATTGATTTCGATCATGTCTTCAGCTGACCATGTGAATACGTCTTTGTTAACCCATAAGAAGATTGTGAACAACTTTTTTTCCTGATAAGTTATTTTGTAACTGATCCTGGATTTTCATTATGGTTTGTTGGGGTCGAGGCTAATATACATGGCATTTTCTTCTGCTGTTATCTCTGGCGTACTATTATTTTAACTCCAATCATGTTCATGCTTTTGACAGAAATCAACGTGCAGTAGATTGGTCTTCCTTTATTTATTTCACTTCGCCAAAAGTTGGATAACGGAGCAGCGGATGGTAGCTGGACAAAACAATCTTCATTTTATGTAACTAGTTTTCAGCTGAGGTCGGCGTTGTGTGGAGTCGGGTAATTCATTACATGGAATTACCAAGTGATTATAGGGCTCTGCTTGGACTTTTAGTTTTACTATTCCTAAATATTGGATTGGCACCCTATTGAAAGTGTGGAGGTTCGTCTTTCCCCCGTTGATGTCAAGAAGTCCCATCTTTTCAGCGGCATCCTTGAAGATGACATTTACTCTCGAGCCGTTATTGATTAGGACGCAGATCAGTAAGGCATTGGAGATTTGTACTTTGACGATGAGGGCATCATCGTGAGGCGAGTGGATATCCTCACGATCCTGGTCAGAGAACATCAAAACATTGGAATTGATGGCTAGTGGTTTCTTGACAGAGGCTACCATTCTTGGTTTCTTGCAAGTTGCCGTTCTTTCGTTTTGTACGTTCCCCAGATATTCTTGCTTGCCATATATGCAGTTTATCCCAGAAAACGCTTTTTCCCTTAAGCATTGGACATGGTGGAGACCTTGAAGCCTTATGGATTTCTTGCAGTTCTTTTCAAGAGTAAGGTGTTGAGGTGAATCTCCAGAGGTCAGATAGATCACTTCTGTCATTTGGGTTGTAGATTCTTTGAAGCGAAGTTTCTTTCCAACTCATTCATGCGCACTTTTATGTTGGCGAGTTGGGTTCTCTAACCAGCGAGGTTTGCTGGACGCTTTCCAGATATAACAGAATTCTATGACGTCTTCCCATATCTCGTCTATGACGGTGATCTTGTTGTATTTTTGGTTGATATTGTCTTGAAGGGCGACAAAGCTGCCGTTGTTAACCGAGCTTTCACACATGTCAGTTGGTAAAGTGATATGGTCGAGAAGAATTAGAGTTCACTCTCAATGAAAGCACCAATTGTTGGAACCAAATTCTTGCACTGTTGTAAATGGTGGTTGTAATGGTGGTTGTACACAAACTTGAGCAACATGCAAAACAGTAAAGAGCATTCCCAAAACCGATGAAGATTTGCCTATCAAAGCTCTTCAATGGTCAAGTTAGCGAATAGTTTGACTCAAATAGTAGGCAAGAGAATAAAAGTGTTTAGATTGTGTTACCATAGATAAACCCTAAATGAGCGTATTGTGGAGAGAGACATTTTAAAGATAGAATCATTGTTCTAAGCCGGGAGAATCCTAGAGGATATCTAGAAGTAGATATTGCACCCTTTTAGGAGTTGTTATTACTTGCGGCGCACGTAAATTCTTAGATTACAGCAACTCCAAGATTTATAAGGATTTGTATAAGATGACGTGTCTTGCGAAACAAGCATGGTCATCCAGCGGAACCCTAGGACTCCTCTTATTGCCCCGAGATAGGGTGATGTTGGCACCGCTACTCTGTCTGATCTAGCTTTGCCCAGAGCTAGTGAGTTCATGACCAGACTTCTGAGGTAACTATGTTCGGATCAACATTAGTCCGACCCTGGAAAATCATGATCCCATACTCAGCTACCTGCGCCATCTTTGTAGCCAATCTTAGAAATCCCACATAGAAGACATGAAGAAAAATATTCAGGAAGTCGCCTAAAGAAAATGAAATTAAAAAAAAGATTATGAAGAGGATCGCAGAACCCAACACCCATGCACCAAGCCCCACGACACAACCTTTGCCCTCTCGGCGCAACTAGACAATAGAGGAACCTAGCCCATGTTGGCTTATCCTTTATTCTCTCTCCATCTAGCAGGTAGAAGGCTTGCAGGCCCATCATTCTAGCAGCACAAGAGGCCCACGACCTCATTCTTTATCTCACTCGTTAGCCTGGCCACGCCAGGTCCAAAACCCCAAAGGCCTTGAGCTATGTGACTAGCCTAGCACGTGCCCCAGCGGGCCGTTCTCCTTAGTTCGTGCTGAGCCAAGCTTCTAGCCCCAGCCAGCCAACCACACTGTGCCACCATGCAGCAGCTCCTCTGAGTTGCCCTACATGCACAACAGTGCTGTGGCTTTCCTTGGTCCACATTAGCCACTTTGTCGAGCCTCGAGGCTCCAAAAAAATAAAGAAGAAAGAAAATTAAAATTTTCTTACCTTGGTGTGACACAGAGAAGAAAAACAACGACGACGATCAACTCTTCGCAAAGGCAAGCAAAAAAGAAAACTAGGGGAAAGGTTTACAATATCCTTTAACCTTTTTTCTCTTTCTTGTCGGCTTGTTCTCCAAATTTATTTAGCCCTCTGCTTAAGACAAGCTTAAATAAGTTTTGGTGGCAATTGTTTTCCCTTTCCTAAGAAGACTCTATTTCCAAGTCAAAGTGGATCCAAATCAAATTGGAAAACAACTCTATGCACACCTAAGTAGCTTGCAATTTCTACATCTGCTGCCTTTTTCTACTTACAGCCTAACAAGTGTAAGGGCATTTGTGGAGCATAAAATAATTCAAAAAAATCCCGAAGTTGACACGTGGATTTTTTCTCAAGAAATACAAGATTGCCCTTATTAAATGGGTAGGGCTCTCAAATACTCCTACTAGCAGCTCAGCAGGTTCGAGCAGCTGACTAAGACTGGTCAAGGCTCCCCTGCTCATGGCATGGGAAAAATCAAAGGCATTAAAGATAAGATTAATTACTAAATCCTATCTTTAATACATTCTCAATTGAAGATCAACTTCATCAAGTAAGGAATCCTTATCACAATCAATCAATCATGAATCCTAATTAATATCATGTGTAGGGCAAAACCCTAACCCTATGGTCGGCCACCTCTTATAAATGCCTCCATCTTTACTAAATTTTGGTAAGCTTTTTACTATGAATAGAAGCCCTAAACACTCACTATTTTCAGATAAACTAATTTAGGCATTGGAGAACATTGGCCAAACCCTCTCCCCTGCACCTTTTGGGCGTGTGAGGCTTTGGTCTTTGATCAAAGGTGTTGATTGTTTTGTAGGTACAAATTCGTCAAGACTAAAGATATCGATTTTTTACTACCACATGAGACACATGAAATAAGATAGTAAACATGCAGCCCTAATGTGGAGGCTTTTTGTTTTTTGTTATTTTTTCCCTAAAGTTATAAATTTTAAATGTGTGGAGTTACTTTAACTCCTTTTAGTTCAATTATAATTTTTGAAATTGTTGAGGGACAATTTATGATATTTTAAATGTTTCACCATTTTATAATGCCCAAATACATGGCATATATTAAACGCGCAAGGTATATATAAATGTGTCGACTACATTAGTACGAATTGTCTTGCTAATTTTGTTTACACTAGTTTTCTTTACGTATGTACACCATATATTTAAATGTAGACTACATTTGTGTTCTTAGCTCGACTAGTTCTTTACTTCCCCATGATATATGGTTTGAATTTGCCCCCTTCTTTTTTTTTTTTAAGTGAATACAAGTTAACAAAAAAAAAAAAAATTGTTAACGTTTGAACCCAAAACCTCTTTGAAAAAAGGAAAGATCAAACCACTGTACTACGTCCCTTTTTGAGATACCTTTTTGTATCACAAAAAATAGAAAAAGAAAATATAGCAGCCATAAATAGATGGCTTTCATTTATGTTTTGCACAAAGTTCTCAAAATCTTCAGGCGGACCCCTGTATGGAGTTTATGACTTATTCTCAAATTGTTGTCTCGAGATGAAAACAACCTTTATGTCAAGAATTTAAGTTGACGTTAGTTAACACTAGTATTAGTGCCTGCGCATTGCTGTGGATTTTAAAAGCGTATAAAACATGTAAAAGTTTTATACATATGTACAACCATATTAGGTGTTTAATGGTGGGGTTTACATTCCTATTTACAATTGGATTTTCACATATACAATAATCAATACCTGAAATCTTTGTCGATCATTGCCCGACAGCCTTTTTGTTTTGTTTTCATCTTTGTTATAATTTGAAAAAAAAAAATAGAAGTTGTTCATGTAAACGAATAACAATTTTCATGAAGGAATGTGATTTTTCTAATTGCTAGAATAATTGAGTAACTGAATAATTTCTGCAGTTTTCAAATAAGATACGTTTTAAAAAAAATTGTAAGGTACCTATTATTGTCGATCAACAATCTTGTACAATAGTAATGCCGGATGACAGTGTTCTAGTCATAAAAATTTGTCCTAAGCCAGCACGAACTGTCATAACCTGGAACAATTACTATTGACAAAAACCTGTCCACATTGGAGATAAAACTTCAATGACATTCATAGGACAAAACTTGTCATTCTTCTTGTAGCATTATTGCAAAAGACGAAAAAGAAAAGCATCGAGTCACTTTCCTTCCAAATAGAATTTACTTACCATAGGAGAGGTTGATGTAGCTTTCACTTAGATCCGAAGCACATGCTGAAGCTCCCAATCATTGAAGGTGATGGTATACCTTTGATTGACTCGTCTCACATGAACATATCGGAAAACATTGGCCATCTCCAACCGAAGGGTCCAGAGGGTACTTTTTTTTTTTTATAATTTTCTTACTGCTGTCGGTTGTAACCGACAACATTAATAAAGGTTTTATTAATACTGTCGGTTATAACCGACAGTAATAAGGATTCAAAGGAAAATATAACCGACACTAATAGTTTGAATTTTTTTAATACAACGGCTAGTAGTTGTTGTATTCATTTTTTTTATATGAATTTATTTTTTTCCTTTTTTATCCTTTTCATATGAATCAAATTTTGTTTCATATTTTTTCCTATAACTTCTATTTCACAAAATTTGTTTCATATTTTTTTTTTAAATTCCATTTTTTCCTATAACTTATATTTCACAAAATTTGATTAATATTTTTTTTCATATAACTTCTATTTTACAAAATTTGTTTCATATTTTTTTAAATTCCATTTTTTTCCTATAACTTCTATTTCACAAAATTTGTTTCATTTTTTTTCCTATAACTTATATTTCACAAAATTTGATTAATATTTTTTTTCATATAACTTCTATTTTACAAAATTTGTTTCATATTTTTTTTAATTCTATTTTTTTCCTATAACTTCCTAGGCCATTATACAACATTAAATTAAACTAAGTAACATGAAACAACATGAAACAATATGAAACAACATTAAATAACATTAACCAACATAAAAATTATACAACATAAAAAAAAACATTTAACAACATGAAACTTAAACAACATTTTTAAAAACATAAAACGTAAACGCCTACTCGTCACTTAGCCGTTGGATTTGAATTTAAGTTGTAGTTTTAAAATAATAAATTATGTTTGGCCCTATGGCCCTCGGTTGGAGATGGTTTTTTGTGACAAGGCTAAAATGAGCCCTCTGGCCCTCGGTTGGAGACGGAGGCAAATATGGCCCTGTACTGTTCATTAAAATATTAATATCTTGGAGAATCTTGGAGGGCCAGAGGGCTCAAACGAGCCCTCTAGCCAGCCATCGGTTGGAGATGGCCTTAGGCCATCTCTAACCGAAGGATCCAGAGGGCCAGAGGGCCGAAAATAGCCCTAAAACCATCTCCAACCGAGGTCTAGGCCAGAGGGCTCGAGAATCTGGGAGGGCCCCACAGAATTTCAAAGGGCCAAAGGGCTGGCTATTTTTTTTTTTATAGTTTTGTTATTCCTGTCGGCTATAACCGACAGGAATACATGCTATTATTTAATATACTAAATAATGGTGTATTCCTGTCGGTTATAACCGACACGAGTTTTTAAAAAAAAAAATTCAAACGGCTACTAGCCGTTGCATTTGATTTGATTTTTTTTTACATTATTATTTTTTTTATTTACAAAAATTTTCATATAACTTCTATTTCACAAAATTTGGTTCATATTTTTTTTAAATTCTATTTTTTTCCTATAACTTCTATTTCACAAAATTTGTTTCATATTTTTTTTAAATTCCATTTTTTCCCTATAACTTCCATTTCACAAAATTTGTTTCATATTTTATTTTCCTATAACTTCTATTTCACAAAATTTATTTCATATTTTTTTTAAATTCCATTTTTTCCCTATAACTTCTATTTCACAACTTCTATTTCACAAAATTTATTTCATATTGTTTTTTAAATTCCATTTTTTTCCTATAACTTCTATTTCACAAAATTTGTTTCATATTTTTTTTTAAATTCCATTTTGTTTCCTATAACTTCTATTTGACAAAATTTGTTTCATATTTTTTTTAAATTCTATTTTTTTTCCTATAACTTCCTAAGCCATTATACAACATTAAATTAAATTAAGTAACATGAAACAACATTAAACAATATGAAACAACATTAAATAACATTAACCAACATAAAAATTATGCAACATGAAACTTACACAACATTTTAGTTGCAGTTTTTAAATAATAAATTATGTTTGGCCCTATGGCCCTTTGACCCTCGATTGGAGACAGTTTTTTGTGACAGGGCTAAAACGATCCATCTGGTCCTTTGGCCCTCGGTTGGAGACGGAGGCAAATATGACCCTGTACTGTTAATTAAAATATTAATATCTTGGGGAATCCTGGAGGGCCAGAGGGCTAAAACGAGCCATCTGGCTAGCCCTCGGTTAGAGATGGCCTTACTGAGCCAAAAACTAAGAGGGGCTTGTTAGAGAGTTGGGCAATATATGCAGAGACTGACAATAGTTTCAAGTGATCAACTATGTAGTATAATTGGATAAGCTGCAAAAGACTGAGGTTGTTTCTAGCAAGTCTTGATTTGCCTTTGGAGGATAAAGGAAGATTTGGACGGATGAGCATACCAAGAATGTAAGAGACTGGAAGGAGGAGTTTGATTTCGTAGTGGAAAACAGTAGAAAGCAATAAAAAAAAGGGAGTTTTAACGAAAAGTCCACGGTATTGTTCATTTTAACGAAGAACCACATTTTTACACTAAAAAGTCAAACCTGGTACTATTCACTTTACTTTTTATTTTGTCCTTATCATTAAAACTCAAAGTTTTCAAGCCATTTTTATTAGTTTTCCTTAAAAAAAAATCTTTATAAATTTAGTTGAATTTCCAATACAATACATAAAGCAACTACAGGAAGAGAATCGAAAAAAAAAAAAAAACTCTAAATCGTAAATTTTTTAGTGCATGCAAAAACCGTACATCATAAACTTTCTCAAAGATGTACTAAGAATGAAAGTACTACAAAAATAAACTTACGTAGAAATTATACACTAAATTTTATCAAAGATATAGTGTCTGGTTTCAATACAACTCAGACGACAATCCATTGAAAAAAATATGGAATAAGTGTAATTAAAATTTACCTCAACAACGCCATTAAGAAAATTGGCATCTTGGAGACTTTTTGGTTCAACCTGAATGGAACACCGATAGAATTTCAAATTGAAACGGTTGGCATTTTAAAAAATCTGAAATTGAATCATTACAAAATGAATTTAGTGGAATCATTATGGAACCTCCTGCTTTTTCTGATTAATCAAAGATTCTTTCCTTTTTTTTTTTTGAAAATGCCTTTTTCTGCACTTTCAGACCAAATACATTTACAAATTATTTAATGATAAGCTCATATTTATATATATTTTACATCAAATTCATTTGTCTTTTCTTAGTTAGTTCCTTATATTTTTAAGCTATTTACATTGCTTTTGTGTTTTGTGGGATTTGTCAAGCCAAGAAAAGAAAAATAGCACAAGTAGGATTTTTAGTAACAAATTCGTCAAAACTGCCTGTGCAGATCAGCTGACTTTGGAAGTAAGTTGTGAACAGATCAAAATGAATTAGAGAATGAACCTTATATTCTTGGAAAGCTATGGATGTCTATTTTCTGGAGCATTTCGCGGATTGTTAATATCATTTTTGTAGAAGAAGTTATGGCCGTTTTAACACTGAAAGGTTCACAAGAGACTGGGCAGTTTGTAACTGCAATGAAAGCAATAAACCCAATAAAACTGATGTAGCCAAGAACAAGCCAGCTAATACCTATTCAAATATAAGACGAAATGAAAATAAAGATGAGGATTAAGTGGAGGATTAAATGACATAAAGGTTATGGCAGGTGAAATACTAAGAGGCTAGCAAGGAGTTAAAATTGTTTTCCATTTCCTCTCTTTTATGACAATAAAGTGGCTATTAAGTTTGGTGAGTGATGAAAAAAAAAAACGTGGGGCAGCAAGCATAACAACAGAGGCTGCAGGTTGTAGCAGAAAAAAAAAAGATATATAGAAAGGGGAAGGAGGCTGCAGGTTGGAGTGTAAAAAAAGAAGAAAAAGGGGAGAAAAACATAGAAAAGAAAGAGGACAAGGCAGCTGCGTTGGGGAAGGAAGGAAATGAAGGAGGAAATCTTGGCATTCTCTTATTTTAGTTTTATCTTCTCAAACTCATGTTTTTCTTTTGGTTTAATTTGAGAACTATGTGTAACTAAATTTTTAGAAGTTAGGGGCTGTTTTGAAGCCCTGAATATGATTGCAAGTTTGTTATGACATTTCGTTTGAATTACTTTTATGAATGGATGAAAATTGGTTCACTACTTGTCTCATTGATGAATTCTTCATTTGTTTTCTATGGATGCATACTTAGTAAGCATATCTAGGATTCTAATGCTATGAATATGTGTGTGCCTGCCCTTGTCGAATGAGGACCTACATATGTTCTAGAGTAGTACTTGTTAATTGCGATTAACATGTGAACCAATTTCTAGGATAAGTAAGACAACACCAGTACTTACGATGCCTTGTGATGACTCAAACTATTTTCTTTCTTAATGATTTCTACTTGTTAAACCTATGAACACGCCATTCTAGATTGCATGCTAGGGACTAAGTTGAGTTGAAAATGCCATCCTCTTAACATACTACGTAAGAAAGTGTAATAGGTTGAGTTCTAACATTGAGCCAACTTGAACATCTTCATCCGGAAATAAAAGGAATTTGAATGAAACATAACATGTTTTGCATGATTATTTGGTGGTGGATAGCAATACCCCTAACTCGTTTTTTTTAATTTGTGAACTATTTAAAATCTGTTTCTATCATGTTTTTGTTTGATTTAATTTAAATAGCAAATCAACTCCAAAAATCCCAAATATTTGTGTGAGTGTAGCTCTGTGTGTCTAGTATCTGCATATAAAATTTTGTAGCCTTTAGATAAGTATAAGTCGGTCTAATAATAATTATGTTTTGGTGGCTGGTCAGTAGGGACAGCAACCCAGTTTTTGTGACATTTTAAGTAGTTAGATAAAACAATCTTCTGCGGGAAAGACCCTTATTTTCATATGCTACAATTGACAAATCTTAGTGTTAATAAGGAAAATCAATAGGACATTTGTGTGCTACTTTGTGGTGTGCTTTTAATCTTATCAAAGTTTTGGCGCCGTGTCGCCAGGGATTGTTATTTTTAATTACTTATTTTTTTGTTGTTTTCTTTTCTTGTCTCATTAGTGTTTTTGTTTTTGTTTTTGTTTTTATTTTAGGTACTCTTCGTAGTATATGCATACTCGAAGGTCCAAGAGCATTGATCTAGCTTCGTACACTCCTGAGCTTGAACGAACACTTCGAAAGCTTTAGAGAAAAATCAAGCAGAAACGTGCATCGGTGTCCTTACCACCATCTTCTCCACTACATTTGAGTTCGAAAGAGGAGGAAGAACCACAAGAAGGCATGGCTGATAACCGTACTTTGAGGGAGTTGGCAACACCGAATACGGATCAACAACCATTGTGCATCCTATCCAAATGCAGACGGACGATTTGAGCTCAAGTCCGGCATGATTCACTACTTGCCTAAGTTCCATGGCTTCTCAACAGAGGATGCCAACAAGCATTTCATGGAGTTTCACGTGGTATGCTCGGGAATGAGACTAGCAAATGTGGATGAGGAGCAAGTCAAGTTGAGGGCATACCCATTTACATTAGAAGCCAAGGCAAAGGAGTGGCTTTACAATTTACCTCCGGGATCAATGAACACATGGAACCAGGTGAAGCAAGCATTCTTAGAGCAATAGTTTTCGGCCACAAAAGCTGCAAGTATAAGGAAGGATATATGTGCAATCCGACAACAACATGGAGAACCCTTTGGAGATTACTATGAGCGATTTACACATTTGGTTGCATCTTGTCCTAATCATCAAATTTCAGAGCATCTTTTAATGCAATATTTTTATGAAGGATTGTGTGGTACTGATCGTGTAATACTTGATGCAGCAAGTGGAGGAGCATTCATGGACAAGACACCAACTAATGCTAAGGCATTGCTAAAGAACATTGCTGGCAACACATGACAATTTGGAAGGAGAGATGAGCTACCTCTTAAGAAAGTTAACGAGGTAAGTGCTAACTCTAGTATTGAATTACAATTAGCTAACTTGACTAATCTTGTGCAACAGGTTATGGTGGCTCCAAAACAGGTGTGCGGTGTATGTTCAATGATGGGACATGCCACAGACATGTGCCCTTCGTTGATGGATCAAGGTGGTCTTGAGCAAGCTAATGCGTTAGGAGGATTTCAAAGACAACAAAGGCAAAAGTATGATCCATATTCCAACAACTATAACGCAGGGTGGCGTGATCATCCACACTTAAAGTGGAACAATCAAGACAACAAACAACAATCTGTTCCCAACAACTATAACTGTCCGCTTGGCTTCTTTCAAGCAAGACCGCAGGCACCATTTAAGCCTCAACAACAACAAGCTCCAAGTAAGTCTCTTGAGGATTTAATTGCTTCTTTAGCTAACTCTACTCAATCTCATTAACAGAAAACAGACAAAGCAATTGAAAACCTTGAGCGCCAAATGAGTAAGTTAGCAAGTTTGATGGGGCAACAACACCAACCAAGAAGGTTGCCTAGCCAAACCGTGGTGAATCCAAATGCGGAGCAAATGCATGTTGTGACTTTAAGGAGTGGGAAAGAAGTTTTTGAGCAGCCGAAGATGCAAAAGAGGACTAGACAAGACACAAATGAGCAAGGGGAGCTACAAACCAAGAATCTTGAGCAAGATTAGGCTTCAACAGAAACTGAAAAGTCTCTTAAAGCTACAAAATTGAACACAAAAGATTCTTATAAGGTAAGTAAAGAAGTTCAAAATTCATTTAACTCATGTGTCCCTGTTCCTTTTCCTCATAGGTTTATGAAGTCTAAGAAAGAGCAAATTGATAAGGAAATCTTGGATACTTTCCGGAAAGTCCAAGTGAACTTACCTCTTTTAGATGCCATAAAACAAGTGCCCAAGTATGCAAAGTTCCTTAAAGAGCTTTGTACGAACAAGAGGAGATTCAATGATCAAGAAACTGTGGCATTGAGCGAGGAAGTATCAGCTGTTTTGTAGAGAAAGCTGCCACCGAAGTTGAATGATGCCGGTAGCTTTACCATTCCATGTGTAATTGGAGGCAAAGAGTTTGGGAGAGCATTGTGTGATTTGGGGGCATCCATCAATCTGATGCTATATTCAGTGTATAAGTCATTGAACCTTGGAGACTTGAAGGAAACAAAGGTAGTAATCCAGTTGGCAGATCGTTCAAATAGATATCCCAAAGGCCTATTGGAGGATGTACTTGTGCAAGTGAATGAGCTCATTTTTCCCGCTGACTTTTTTGTTCTTGAGATGGAACATGACCCTATGCCTACTGCATTTCCTCTTATATTGGGAAGACCATTCCTTAGAACGGTGCGTACGAAGATTGATGTCTACGATGGTACCTTAACCATGGAAATTAATGGAGAAAGCGTCAAGTTCAAAATCTTCAATGCTATGAGGTACCTTAGTGAATTAGAATCTTGTTTGTCTATTGACGCGTTTGACTATTTTGTGCAGGATTATTTTAATGAAGGTGTGGGACAAGATAATTTAGAGAAGGCATTAGTGCATAGCATTACACATGGAAATCTTAATTATTCTAAGAACATTGAAGAATAATTAATCCAGACAGTGGCAGCCCTTGAGTCTCTTTCACCAATTCATGGTAAGTGTTCTTCCTATTTTATTTCTCTTCCTACTTCTAACGAAAAAACTCTTCATTCTATGATTCAGGCACCTAAATTGGAGCTTAAACCGATTCTTGAACATCTGAAGTATGCATTTTTGGGAGAGGATGAAACGTTACCAGTTATCATATCATCACAACTCACAGCAGAAGAGGGGGATAAACTGATCCGGGTATTGAAGGATCACAAAACTGCCATAGCTTGGAGCATTGTAGATATCAAAGGTATAAATCCAGCTACATGTATGCATAGGATTCTGCTGGAGGAAGGTGCAAAAAAAAAACAAGGGAAGCTCAACACCGTTTGAACCCACTCATGATGGAGGTCGTTAAGAAAGAGGTTATCAAACTTCTTGATGTTGGCATCATATATCCTATCTCGGACAGCAAGTGGGTGAGCCTTGTTCAAGTAGTTTCAAAGCGATCCAGAGTCACAGTTGTTAAGAATGAAGCTAGTGAGCTAGTGCCTACATGTGTGCAAAATAGTTGGAGAGTTTGTATAGATTATCGGAAGATAAATAACACCACACGCAAGGATCACTTTCCAATCCCATTCATAGATCACATGTTAGAAAGGTTAGCTAGTCATTCTCATTATTGCTTCCTTAACGGATATTTTGGATATAATCAAATTGCAGTTGCTCCGGAGGATCAAGAAAAGACGACTTTCACATGTCCATTTGGCACATTTGCATACCGGAGGATGCCGTTTGGACTTTGCAACGCTCCCGCCACATTTCAAAGGTGTATGGTGAGTATCTTTTCTGATATGATTGAGAAAATAATTGAAGTGTTCATGGATGATTTTTCAGTTTATGGTGATTCTTTTGATACATGTCTACATAATTTGTCTCTAGTTTTAAAACGTTGCCAAGAAACTAATCTAGTCTTAAATTGGGAAAAATGTCATTTCATGGTTTCGCATGGATTAGTTCTAGGACATATCATATCTGAAAAGGGAATTGAAGTTGATAAATCTAAAGTAGAACTTGTTAGTTCTTTACCCCTCCCTACTACTGTCAAGGAGGTTCGTTCTTTTCTTGGACATGCAGGTTTTTACCGAAGGTTTATGAAGGACTTCTCAATGATTTCTAGACCATTGTGCCGTTTGCTTCAAAATGATGTAACATTTGATATGAATGAAGAGTGTGTGGTAGCACGGCTCATGTGATCATGTCACCAGATTGGAGTTTACCTTTTGAATTGATGTGCGATGCTTCAGACTATGCTGTTGGTGCAGTTCTAGGGTAGCATGTTGATAGGAGCATATTTATGCGCCTTAGTTAACTAGTTCTTATGCATTTTCGTTATGTTTTCTTAGTATAAATAGACGTTTAAGCTACTTTCATGTGTTTTCAGGTTTAAAGGGCATATTACATAAAAAGATGCAATTTGGAGCAAAATGGAGCTTGGATTGGATATCACATATTTGGAGCCAAGGGTTTGGACGAAAATGAAGATTTGAAGATGATGATTCCTACTTGAGCAAGGATTCCTAGTCGAAGTAGGAAAGCGCCTGATTGAAGAAGAAATCCTAGTCCAAGAAGGAGTCCTAATCAATCAAGGATTCCTAATTGAAGATGGATTCCTAGACGAATGAAGTTTCCTACTCAAACAAGGTTTCCTACTTGGAGTAGGAAAGTGAACCTTAATTGGCTTTGATTTTCAGCAACAAAGAAGTATTCCAAGTTGAAGAAGGAAAAGGTTTCCAAGAAGAAAGAGGAGTCCCAAATACTTTAGGACACCTTATCCTTGTCTTAGAAGTATGCCGTGCACTTTCCCTTGTTTTGGAGGGTTTCTAGAAACCCTATCCTTCCTTGCCGTGCATAACCTTATCTAGAAACCCTTTTCCTTGCCTTGCAAGGCATTCTAGAAGGCCAATCCTTCCCCCATCTAATCTGCCGCACCTAGGAGGCCTTTTCCCTTGTGGATTCTGATTTCTAAGCCTATTTCCTTGTGGATTTGGGTTATTCAAGTCCATATCTAATTTACCTAGGGTTTTAAGTGCCTATAAATACTCATATTAAGCCTTGGCCGAAACCACCACCTCCCATATACATCATTCACGCCAGAAATCTGTCCCACATCTCTGCCGCAGCTTCCCACCACCATTCACCATAATTCCTACCTCAAAACAACCCTAGCCGCACCACCCATCAACCCTAAACCCTTCCATACCATTCCCCATTCATTCTACACCATAAATCCACCCAAAAACCTGTCCACAAGCTTCATGCCGCAGCAAGGAGGAAGGGAGATCCATTGATGCACCTGCTGTCCAAGTTGGAGCATTTTAGGTGTTTTCTTTCCTTTGATTTTAATGTCTAATTTTATGTATCTTTGCTTTGCAAGTATGAGGAACTAAACCCCCTTGGCTAGGGGGGATTCAAAACCATGTTCATGCTTGCTATATAATTTGATTACTTCTAATTGCGTTTCATAAGTTGTGAATTCAATTTACTTATCTATGTGAATTAAAACTGGTTTGTGTGTGTTGGTTAAGAGGGCCCTCTTAGTTTGCATGCATGAATTTGATGCTAGGATACAAGGGAATTTCAATTAATTGTTATGAACTTATATTGACAAGAGTAGTAAAGGTTGTTGATCACAATCACGTTAAGTAAATTCTTGGCATAAGTATCATGCGCTTTCATAGTTACGAGTGCCTCGTCAATGCTTATGATTTTCATAGAACTTAATGATCCTTGCTTGAATCTCTATTTTGCGCTTTCATGTAGGGAACTTGTGGGGAATGCTTTGGGTTGTCGTATGCAATTCATCCAATTCAATAACTTAAGGAAAATCTGAGGGTTAATTTAAGCGGACCTAATTAACTTGGGGCGTTGAGAATTCATGGTTTATTGAGAAGCAATTGGAAATCGTTTTGTATGCAAGTGTGACATGTGTGGAGAAGAACCCCTTAGCTAGCTTCCCATCCATCCATTTAAACCAAATTCGTTCTAAAATCTGTTTAGTTTACAAAGTTTTCGTTTTGTTTTCAAATTCGTCTAAAATCAATCCCCCTTTATTTTGTTGAGTCATATTAGTTAGAAATCAATTTAGTTTGTGTTTTTAAGTGTCTTGAGTCAAGTTAAAACCAATTTTCGTCCAAATTCTTCCTTAGTGTTCAAAACTGCGCAGAAAGTGTTTTTAAGGCAGTTTTGAGTGTTTGTTTGCTGCTTTGAGTCTTTTGCTTTGTTTTGGTGTTTTATAGTTTAGTTTTGCATTCTTTGAGTCTAGTTTAGTGTTTTAAACTTTGTTTTTACGTTTTGAGTCAATTTTCAAGTGATTTAGCAATCCCTCCTAATCCCCGGCTTAGAACGATCCCTACTTACATTCAATACTACAATTGATAAAAAGAGGGTTTAATTTGTGTGCTTATATATTTCGCATCAAATTTTTGGCGCCGTTGCCGGGGATTAGCAACTTTGCTAATCCCTTGGATTGTTTTATTTCTGTTTTAATTCGTTCCAGATTCTGAGTTTGTTTTGTTTTCTTGTTTTATGTACTAGTTTATGACTCAGAGTTCTCATCCGGTTCGTGAACACATCTTGGACTTTGACGACGATTTTGAGCGAGAGTTGAGACGAAAGAGGAAGAATCCCGAACCTAGTGAATCAAGTTCAAATTCAGAAGCCGAAGTTGAGTTTGAAGAAGAGGAACCCACGACATGAGTGGGTGAAGTAAAGGCAGTCATGGCACAAGACAATCGTACAATCAAGGAGCTTTAGGCTTCGGGATTGGACAATGCCACACCCCTATGCATCCAATACCCCGCGGCTGCCTAAGGAAAGACCGAAGAATTCGAGTTGAAGTCAAGTTCACTACACCACATTCCGAAGTACTATGGGTTGTCCATGGAGGATCCTAACAAGCACTTGAAAGAATTCGAAGTGGTGTGTTCAAGCATGACCCCCATCAATGTTGATGGAAGTATTTTGAAGATGAAGGCCTTTCCCTTTTCTCTTTTAGAAGATTGGCTGTATGAACTAGCTCCCGGAACTGTCACATCTTGGGAGAGCATGAAGCGAGCCTTTTTGGAAAAGTTCTTCCCAACTTCTCGAGTCATCCTCCTACGAAAAAGGATAAGTGGAATTCAACAAGATGAAGGTGAATCTTTTCCTACTTATTATGAACGTTTTAAATCTCTTGTTGCTTCTTGTCCACAGCATCAAATGAAGGAAGAGCTTCTTCTACAATACTTCTACGAGGGGCTTCTACCAATCGAACGTCAAATGCTAGACGCCTCAACAGGAGGAGCCTTGGTGGATAAAACCCCCACGGTAGCAAAGACTTTGATTGCCAATCGAGCGTTGAACGCTCAACAATACGAAGGTGTTGGACAAAGGACAAACCCACGGCAACACCAAGTGAATGAGGTAAGTGCCATCTCCGAACTTCAAAATCAAATAGCTAACCTTACTACTCTTCTTTCTCAGGTTGTGGAAGGACCAAAAGTACAAAATGTAAGTGCGTGTGGCGTGTGCTCCATGCAAGGACACCTTATGGACAAGTGCCCACAATTGATAGAGAATGGAGGGTGGGAGACCCTCAATGCCGTGGGTTTTGGGCAGCCATATCAACAAAGAAGTGATCCCTTCTCTAACACCTACAATCCCGGTTGGAGAGATCATCCAAACTTCAAATGGCGAGAACCCCAGCAAGGCCAACAACAAAGCACATTTAGGCAACAACCCCTGGGTTTCTATCAAAAGTCGTTTGCACCCACACAACCTCAAGCACAACCTACCCAAACCAATTCAGGTTCGTCCATTGATAATGATCAGATTTTTCAATTACTAACTTCTATGGCGCAGGGTATGCAAAATAGAGAT
Source organism: Malus domestica (assembly GCF_042453785.1). Lineage (NCBI taxonomy): Eukaryota > Viridiplantae > Streptophyta > Magnoliopsida > Rosales > Rosaceae > Malus > Malus domestica. Next base: position 25,695,049 of record NC_091673.1, read on the forward strand.
AAAAGGACAGCCCTTAAGGTGTTAGAGAGTGATTTTTATGCATGTGGTGACCATTTTGGAGCAAAGAGGACATCCCTTAAGGTGTTAGAGAGTGGTTTTTATTGGCCTAGTTTGTTTAAGGATGCGTACGAGTTTTGTGCAACATGTGATCGTTGTCAACGAACAGGTAACTTGGGCCCAAGAAATCAATTGCCACAAACCCCTATTTTGGTTGTTGAGATCTTTGATGTGTGGGGCATTGATTTCATGGGACCTTTTCCATCTTTAAATGGTTTTCTTTACATTTTATTGGCTGTGGATTATGTTTCTAAATGGGTGGAAGCGAAAGCCACCAAAACTAATGATTCAAAAGTTGTTTCAGATTTTATTAAGACTAGCATCTTTGCAAGATTTGGAACACCTAGAGCAATCATCAACAATGGAGGGAGTCACTTTTGCAATCGAACATTTGAAGCGTTACTTAGGAAGTACAATGTCACACATAAGGTTTCTACACCTTATCATTCGCAAACTAGTGGTCAAGCAGAAGTATCAAACCGTGAGGTGAAGCAAATTTTGGAGAAAACTGTGAGTCCTAGTAGGAAGGATTGGAGCATGCGCTTAAACGATGTATTGTGGGCTTATAGGACTGCTTATAAGACTCCTATTGGAATATCCCCATTTCGGTTAGTTTATGGAAAACCATGCCGTCTTCCAGTAGAGTTAGAACACAAAGATTATTGGATGATCAAAGCCTACAGCATGGACATGAGTGTTGCCGGACAGCATAGAAAGCTTCAATTGAATGATTTAGACGAAATCCGGAATGATGCATATGAGTCTAGTCGAATATACAAGGAGAAATCAAAGGCATTTCATGACAAGATAATATCAAGGAAGAGCTTTTCCATTGGACAAAAAGTTCTTCTATTTAATTCTCGCCTTTGGTTATTTCCAGGTAAACTTCGTTCTCGATGGGTTGGTCCATTTGTTATAACTAATATTTTTCCGCATGGTGCAATGGAAATCCAAAGTGCAAAGACCGGAAACATGTTCAAAGTAATGAGCATAGACTCAAGCCATATTATGAGTCTTTTGCAGAGCATGATGTGGAAGTTGTACCCCTCCAAGAATCATCTCCCCTTGGATGATTACTCTTGGTACCGTCCGGCTGCGGATGTAAAAGCAAGCGCTTATTGGGAGACAACCCAATATTTCTATTCATTGTCTTTTTATTTCATTTTCAATTTTCCGTTTGTTTTTGTTTTCTGAATTTTCTTGCATGCTAGACTGAATTATTTCTTTTCTTTGTAGGAAAATTTGATCATGCCCACCATTGGAGTTGATTGCATAATTGGAGTTTGGGGGTCACTGCTTGATTTTACTGCAAATTGGGGAAGTTTTCAGTCCAAATGCTTTATTTTGTTTATTATTATTTATTTTTATTTTCATTTTCTGACATTGAGGACAATGTCCAGTTTAGGTTTGGGGGTAAGGATCCAAAAAATGACCAAATTGAAAATGTTCATCCCTTTGACTAAGAATTGGTTTGATTTGTTTCCTTGTTGCTTTTTGTTTTCTTAATTGGTTTTGTTTACTCTAAAAAATAAACCCAAAAAAAAAAAAATTCAAAAAATGTGAAAATAAAAAAAAATATTGTCTTATTTTCTTTATCGCTTTGAATTAGATTTTTGTTAGTTTCCCGACCCAATGATATAATTGGATTGAATTTGAACTACAGGGATCAAGAATTTAGTAAGCATGTGTTGTGTGAAATTCCTTATTCTCTTGTTAGCCTTGTACATGTTAAATCATCTTTGAAAAACCAAATGCACATAGCCTTGTTGATGTGAAACTAAAGTATGACTTAAAACTTTGCATGTGAATATAGTGACCATATACAACCTATGTGAGTTTTTGAGCCTATTGAAAGTGTGCGCATTTTTCACACTCATATTCTTTCATGTGTGATGAACTTATGTGACTTACATCTCTAGAACTTGCGTAATGATCCTTCGAAATGTTTGTCATTTGATTGCATGAACTTTAAAAGGATAGAGGCATTAGGTTTATCACCATGGCCCAAATAAGCATGTTTCCTAAAGAAAAATGATATTATTAGATGCCAATTTGAGCCGTATATGTTGAGCCTTTTATTTCTTATCACCAAATATGTCTACCCTTATACCTTAAACATTTTTCCTTACCCTTTCCAAGCTAGCTAGTGAGCAATGTGAGATTGTCTTATGAGAAATGTTTGTGAAGTACTTTGAAGGAGTTTGGAAAAAGAATAAGTGTGGGGGTATTTCATGTTTCTATTTAGTTATGTGCAAAATTAGTTAAAAAAAAAAAAGAAGAAGAAGAAAAAGAAATAAAAAAAAAAGTATACAAAGCAAATAAAAAGATTTTTTTTAAGTTTCAATTTAGGGGTGTGGTTGACATATTAGTAGAGTGGCTGGAGAGCTTGAGTTCTTATAAATCTCAACAAGAGAATTGCTTGGAATGTAGCTTGGAACTTGTGTTTACCTATCCTTTCATTTTTATAACCCTCTACCTATGCCTCATTACTTCCAATAAAAGTCCTATTGATTTAAGTTTTGCAATTATGATTGTGGAGATGAGATCTTTATGCAAGCTTATGGTAGATCTTTCACATTTGATTCTTTGAGCGAAACATGTTAAACTAAACATATGTGTGATTGAGTGTATGTCCCGTGAGAAGATCACTAGTTAGCATGTGGTGTTTAAAAAAAAAAACTTGAAATTGCATTAGCATGGCTATTACACACACTACACTTCTTGGATGATTAAAAGGGTACTGCTAACATTTGAATAAGGAAGATGAACTTGGATTAGCTTGTTTGGTGCTAGCTAAGGTTCTTGATGATTTGTGTTTTGTGGGATTTGTCAAGCCAAGAAAAGAAAAATAGCACAAGTAGGATTTTTAGTAACAAATTCGTCAAAACTGCCTGTGCAGATTAGCTGACTTTGGAAGCAAGTTGTGAACAGATCAAAATGAATTAGAGAATGAACCTTATATGCTTGGAAGGCTACGGATATCTATTTTCTGGAGCATTTCGCGGATTGTTAATATCATTTTGTAGAAGAAGTTATGGCCGTTTTAACACTGAAAGGTTCACAAGAGACTGGGCAGTTTGTAATTGCAATGAAAGCAATAAACCCAATAAAACTGATGCAGCCAAGAACAAGTCAGCTGATACCTATTCAAATATAAGAGGAAATGAAAATAAAGATGAGGATTAAGTGGAGGATTAAATGACATAAAGGTTATGGCAGGTGAAATACTAAGAGGCTAGCAAGGAGTTAAAATTGTATTTCCATTTCCTCTCTTTTATGACAATAAAGTGGCTATTAAGTTTGGTGAGTGATGAAAAAAAACGTGGGGCAGCAAGCATAACAACAGAGGCTGCAGGTTGCAGCAGAAAACAAAAAAAGATATATAGAAAGGGGAAAGAGGCTGCAGGTTGGAGTGTAAAAAAAAAGAAAAAAAAAAGAAAAGAAAGAGGACAAGGCAGCTGTGTTGGGGAAGGAAGGAAAGGAAGGAAGAAATCTTGGCATTCTCTTCTTTTGGTTTTATCTTCTCAAACTCATGTTTTTCTTTTGGTTTAATTTGAGAACTATGTGTAACTAAATTTTTAGAAGTTAGGAGCTGTTTTGAAGCCCCGAATATGATTGCAAGTTTGTTATGACATTTCGTTTGAATTACTTTTATGAATGGATGAAAATTGGTTCACTACTTGTCTCATTGATGAATTATTTATTTGTTTTCTATAGATGCATACTTAGTAAGCATATCTAGGATTCTGATGCTATGAATATGTGTGTGCCTGCCCTTGTCGAATGAGGACCTACATATGTTCTAGAGTAGTACTTGTTAATTGGGATTAACATGTGAACCAATTTCTAGGATAAGTAAGACAACGTCAGTACTTACGATGCCTTATGATGACTCAAACTCTTTTCGTTCTTAATGATTTCTACTTGTCAAATCTATGAACATGCCATTCTAGATTGCATGCTAGGGACTAAGTTGAGTTGAAAACGCCATTCTCTTAACATACTACGTAAGAAAGAGTAATAGGTTGAGTTCTAATATTGAGCCAACTTGAGCATCTTCATCCGGAAATAAAAGGAATTTGAATGAAACATAACATGTTTGCATGATTATTTGGTGGTGGATAGTAATACCCCTAACTCGTTTTTCTTAATTTGTGAACTATTTAAAATCTGTTTCTGTCCTGTTTTTGTTTGATTTAATTTAAATAGCAAATCAACTCCAAAAATCCCAAACATTTGTGTGAGTGTAACTCTGTGTGTCTAGTATTGCATATAAAATTTCATAGACTTTAGATAAGTATAAGTCAGTCTAATAATTAATTTTCGGTGGCTGGTCAGTAGGGACAGCATCCCAGTACATTTTAAGTAGTTAGATAAAACAATCTTCTGCGGAAAAGACCCTTATTTTCATATGCTACAATTGACAAATCTTAGTGTTAATAAGGAAAATCAATAGGACAATTGTGTGCTACTTTGTGGTGTGCTTTTAATCTTATCATTTAATTATCAATTGATCCTGAAATTCTCTTTAAAAGAAAAAAATATAAAGCTTACTTCTTTTGCAAAATTGATGAGACAGAATGAGAAAAGGAACAACACCTTTTCAAAACTTAAAAAATGAAATATCAAAATGAAAGAACAAAAATTACATCTCATTGATCAAGTGAAGTGGAGACATTTGGAAGTTTCACATATTAAGATGCAATAGTTGTACTGATGATATTTTTTTCTTCTTATTCTACAATATGTATACAGAAGAGTAAAAAAACAAAAAAACCAATAGTAACAAAAAGAAGTAAAACTAAATGTCTTTTCTTTTTGCCTTTTCTTTTCTTTAGTAAAATGTGAAAGTAGCTAATGCGAACACAAAGCTACATACATTACAATGCATTGGTGGTATGTATTTGAATGGCCAAATAATCCTTTACATGTCGCGTTATGATTGGCTTCTAATGTCGACACATGTCACGCTGTGATTGACCTCCTAGTTGGAGGGAAACTCTTCTGGGTCCTTGACGGTATAATGTTGATCGATGCTCAGTAGTTTCGAGATTGGTCAAGTATGGTACAAATAATGCTCTCCTAAGTTCCCGAGTGAGTTAAGCTCCTCGGTTGAGGACTTGCAAGATCCAAGTCATTGAGTAATCACGAAACTTCTAAGTACCGAAATGTGGTATCATTTTCACTTGCCTTATCTGTCTCATATGTAGAGGTGGCATCTTCTCTAGAAGTACTTTTCCTCCATCCAGGGGTGGTATCTTTAACTGATGAAGATGCACAAGGTAATGTATCAATTTCACTTGAAGCTTATTTGTAGTTTCGGACTTGATCAGGTGCGATACAAACCCTATAGTAGGAGTCCCCCAAGTCGCTGAGCTAGGAGATTTGCCGAATGAGGTAACAGACAAGGTAAGCAATCAGACTTCCAAGCAAGCAACCTGGATTGAAGGTTCGACTTCGGCTTCCGGTTGACTGTTCTCCTTCTCCTTATGTCGTAAACAGCAACAAGGATAAGGATAAGAGATGATATGAGATACTTTTGCTTTTAAAGAAGTAACTTTCCACAGGCTTATTCTTGAACTGGGCTAGAGGGTTTTCTGGTTTCCTCTAGAGTATAAGGCCGACTCAAGAATTTGAGGGTCAAAACAAATCCATCAAATCTAGAGTACGTTCGATCCTGATGATTTGGGATATTTTTACCGTTGACAAAGTAGTGGATGTATCGGCACGTGTTCTGTTACATTTGTCTCCACATGCTTCCTTGTATCCTTCTCACTTGCCCTATCAGTTCTTCAGGCAGATGTGGTATCTTCTCTTGAAGCATAAGATGTTGAAGATGAGTACTCAAAAGCAATGCTAATCAGGCAAGGGGTTCCAGGTAGTCAGTTCCTGACTGGAAGCTTAATTCCAAGTGCTGACTGATTGCTCTCTTTCTCCTTGTCTTGCAGGTAAGAACAAGGCCAAAGGAAAAGATAGGGAAAAAGCATGATGTGGGATACTCTTGCTTTTAACTCTGATGATAGGAGATACTCTTGCTCTGGTATGGCTTGTATGCAGAGGTATTATCAGGAGGAAAAGAAACTGAGTATTTCGAGAGATTCTGCTAAGAGTGCCCTCTCGGATGTGAAGAAAAGTTGAGCATTTTTTTTGTTTGCAGGTCTACCTGGCTGTGGAGAATGAAGGTTGACATATATAGGAGTCTCCCTAATAACAAGTAGTAATGCTATTCCTTTACCCTTCTTGGTTATAGCAATGTAGTGGGAGCTGCAAGCTTTATATGTTTTAACTTTGTCAGAACACTTTGAAAAAGTGGTATGTGGTATCTGGAAAGCTGATGTTGCGTGTGATGATTGCAGACAAGCTTTATCCAAGGAAATCTGGCTCTCGAAGTTTGGAGAGTAGGGCATTTTCGATTTTCGAACAAGCAATCTTGTCGGTGATCTGGCTCTCAAGATTCAGAGAACGGTGCTTCTTTGATTTTTGAGAAATCAATCATATTGGGAGTCTGACTCTTGAGATTCAGAGAGCAGTGTCTCTTCGATTTTTGAGAAAGTAATCTTGTTGGGAGTCTGGCTCTCGAGATTCGGAGGGTGGTGCCTCTTCGATTTTTGAGCACGTAATCCTGTTGGGAGTCTGGCTCTCGAGATTCGGAGAACGGTGCCTCTTCGATTTTTGAGAAAGCAATCTTGTTGGGAGTCTGGCTCTTGAGATTCGGAGAGCAGCGTCTCTTCGATTTTTGAGAAAGTAATCATGTTGGAAGTCTAGCTCTCAAGATTCGGAGGGCGGTGCCTATTCGATTTTTGAGCACGTAATCCTGTTGGGAATCTGGCTCTTAAGATTTGAAGAGCGGTGCCTCTTCGATTTTTGAGCAAGCAATCTTGTTGGGAGTGTTTTCTCGAATGTGAGTAAAGGTTGGAGATTTTTACCAGTCTGCCTTGCCACGGAGCACGGAAGTTGACACACATTGGGACTTTCTAGTTATCAAGCAGTGGTGCTGTTCCTTTACCCTTGTGGGTAATAGTAGAGTAGTTGGACCTTCAAAATTTATGTGTCTAACCTTTGTCAGAGATCTTTGGCAAAGTTATCTGTGGTACACGAGGAGCTGATGTTGCATGTGGAAAGTGGTGCCTCTTCGGAATCTGGAGAGTGGGGCCTCTTCGATTTTTGAACCAATGGCCTTGTTGCTATTTCTTTTATAAGGGCACCAATTGTGTGTAAGAAGTACATTTAGAAAGTTATTGCTTGTAGGAATTTTCCCCTTACTTTAGAGATTTATTGCACCTCATTTCTCCTTCATCATTTCTGAGAATGTCTGACCCATCCGACGTTCGTTTTGACTTGAACTTTGGTGAAGAGGTAGCCATGCCTTCTCAAGACAACATATGGTGCTCATCCTTCTTATCCCTTACTAGTCCTCTTATCGTTGGGGACTCTGTGGTGAAGAATGATATGACCGTTACGGTGATGGCCAGAAACCTTCTCTCCCAAAGATAACAGACTACTTTCCAAACGGTCTGATGAGTTGGCTGTTAAGGATTCTTTGGCTCTCAGTGTTCAGTGTGCAGGTTCTGTGTCTAATATGGCCCAACGCCTATTTGCTCGAACTCACCAAGTTGAATCATTGGCAGCTGAAGTGATAAACAATTGCACAAACTCACATATGACTATGCTACAAACATGAAGAGGACGCTCGACTAGCTGTAGGAATATGATGGTAAGATTTTACTTGATCATCAGAGGTTTGTAGGTTTGTTCCAAAGACATTTATTGCCTTCGTCTTCTGGGGCTGTACCGCGTAATGAAGCTCCAAATGATCAACCTTCGGTGCCTCCTCCTTCTGGGGTTCTGCCTAGTACTGAGGCTCCGGATAATCACCCTCTGGTGCCTCCTCTTTCTAGGGCTCTGCCGACTGCTGAGACTTCTCCTCAGCAACCTTTGTGAAGGCTCCCTCTTGTTTGTTTATTTTGATTCATGTATATGTACATATTTATAACTTATCGGAGATATCAATAAACAAGCTTTGCTTCATTTCAACGTATTGTGTTAAATACACTAAGGCATTCTTCACTAAGTTCTTTGAATTTTTCCTTTTGTTGAAGCTTGTATGTTGAAGCTTTGTGAGTGAAGCATGTAGGCTGAGGTAGTGCTCCCTTAATTTCCCGAGTGAGGAAAACTTCTCGTTTGGAGACTTGAAAAATCCAAGTCACTGAGTGGTCGTGAGAGTTCCGAGTATCAAGGTGCAATAGCATATGGTAGGAGTCCCCCGAGTCTCCGGTCGAGGGGGTTGACGAATGAGGCATTTCCTTTCTAAGTGGTAGCCCAAAACTCATTCTTCATATATATTTGTTATGAAAGTTGTTAGACCCAAAGAAGAGGAGGCCTAGGCAATTTTTTTTTCGACTTTTTTTTTTCGAATTTTCGAATTTTTGAATTTTTGAATTTTCGAAAATATATATATATATATATATATATATATTTTAAAGTTTTGTAGGTGAAGTTTTGGTATTGAAGCTTTGTAGGTGAAGCTTTGAGGTTGAAGCTTTGTTAGGTACCATGAATTGATTTTGCTTCACACTATCTTGATCAAGATAGTGTGAAGCTTTTGTAGGTGAAGCTTTTGTGTTGAAGCTTTGTAGGTGAAACTTTTGTGGATGAAGCTTTTATGATGGGTGAAGCTTTTGGGTGAAGCTTTTGTGGTAGGGGAAGCTTTTGTGGTGGGGGAAGCTTTTGTGGGTGAAGCTTTTGTTGGTGAAGCTTTTATTGGTGAAGCTTTTGTAGATGAAGCTTTTGTGGTGGGTGAAGCTTTTGTGGGTGAAGCTTTTGTGGCGGGTGAAGCTTTTGTGGATGAAGCTTTTATGGGTGAAGCTTTTGTGGTGGGGAAGCTTTTGTGGGTGAAACTTTTGTGGTGGGGGAATCTTTTGTGGGTGAAGCTTTTGTTGGTGAAGCTTTTATGGGTGAAGCTTTTGTAGGTGAGGCTTTTGTGATGGGTGAAGCGTTTTGTGGGTGAAGCTTTGTTGGTGAAGCTTTTATGGGTGAAGCTTTTGTTGGTGAAGTTATTGTGGGTGAAACTTTTGTAGGTGACGCTTTGAAGTTGAAACTTTGTAGGTGAAGCTTTGGAGTTGAAGCTTTTGTTGGGTACCATGAATTGATTTTGTTTCACACTATCTTGATCAAGATAGTGTGAAGCATTTTAGAATTTGTAGTTGTCCTCCATTGATAAAGCTTTTGTTGGTGAAGCTTTGGAGTTGAAGCTGTTGTTGGGTACCATGAATTGATTTTGCTTCACACTATCTTGATCAAGATAGTGTGAAGCTTTTGAGAATTTGTAGTTGTCCTCCATTGATGAAGTTTTGTTGAATTTCCCAATTTTTTTTTTTTTGAGAAACTAGAAATTTGAAAATGTGGGAGAGACAACATATACAAATTTTGCTTCCACACTGTTTAGCAAGAGATTGTGATGCAAGTCAAACCTTGTTGTAGTCGAAGGTTTGGATGAACCATATAAATTGAATTTGCTTCGAACAATCTTGAATTTGCTTCGAAGGTTTGAGAATTGTAGTTGCCCTCCATTGATGAAGCTTTTGTTGGCACCATAAATTGGTTTTGCTTCACACTGTCTTGATCAAGAGTGAAGTTTTTAAGAATTGTGGTTGAACTCTTTTGGTGAAGCTTTTGTTGGCACTATAAATTTGTTTTGCTTCACACTGTCTTGATCAAGAGTGTGTGAAGCTTTTGAAAATTGTGGTTGCCCTCCATTGATGAAGCTCTTGTTGGCACCATAAATTGGTTTTGCTTCACACTGTCCTGATCAAGAGTGTGTGAAGCTTTTGAGAATTATGGTTGAACTCCTTTGATGAAGCTCTTGTTGGCACCATAAATTGGTTTTGCTTCACGCTGTCTTGATCAAAAGTGTGAAACTTTTGAGAATTGTGGTTGCCCTCCATTGATGAAGCTCTTGTTGGTACCATAAATTGGTTTTGCTTCACACTGTCTTGATCAAGAGTATGAAGCTTTTGAGAATTGTGGTTGAACTCATTTGATGAAGCTCTTGTTGGCACCATAAATTGGTTTTGCTTCACACTGTCTTGATCAAGAGTGTGTGAAGCTTTCTTCGAGTTGTAGTGTTTGCATTGTTACATAGGGGAAATGTCTGAAGCAGATGCAAGAGGGCAGAATAGCTAGATCTTCGTATGTCATACACTGAAATTGTTGTTGGCTTGTAATAAAACTTTGTTGGTGATTATAACTCTTTTTGGGCATAAGTGCTCCCTTAGTTGAGTTGTCAAGTTTAAGGGTTTTTTATTACTTGTGAATGCTAGGAGTTCACATGTACAAGTTGTACCACTCGTCTTCTGGTAGGTGGAATGAATGGTGAGTTGCTTTTATCACTTGGTTAGTGGTACGAAGATGAGTTCCTTCTTCACCTGGTTGGTGGCATGAGTGGCAAGTTGCCAAATGATATTAGAGTACGGGTTGTATATTTATCACCTGGTTGGTGCCATGAAGGAGCGTACAGGTTGTGCATTTTATCACCTGGTTGGTGGCACGAAGATGAGTTCCTTCTTCAACTGGTTGGTGGCATGAGTGGCAAGTTGCCAAATGATATTAGAGTACGGGTTGTACATTTCATCACCTGATTGGTGGCATGAAGAGGAGTACGGGTTGTACATTTCATCACCTGATTGGTGGCATGAAGATGAGTTGCTTCTTCACCTGGTTGGTGGCATCAGTGGCAAGTTGTCAAATGATATTAGAGTACGAGTTGTACATTTCATCACCTGGTTGATGGCCTGAAGGAGAGTACGGGTTGTACATTTCATCACCTGGTTGGTGGTATGAAGATGAGTTCCTTCTTCACCTAGTTGGTAGGATGAGTGGCAAGTTGCCAAATGATATTAGAGTACGGGTTGTACATTTCATCACCTGGTTGGTGGCATGAAGATGAGTTCCTTCTTCACCTGGTTGGTGGCATGAGTGGCAAGTTGCCAAATGATATTAGAGTACGGGTTGTACATTTCATCACCTCATTGGTGGCATGAAGGAGAGTACGGGTTGTACATTTCATCACCTGGTTGGTGGCATGAAGATGAGTTCCTTCTTCTCCTGGTTGATGGCATGAGTGGCAAGTTGCCAAATGATATTAGAGTACGGGTTGTAGATTTCATCACCTGGTTGGTGGCATGAAGGAGAGTACGGGTTGTACATTTCATCACCTGGTTGGTGGCATGAAGATGAGTTCCTTCTTCACCTGGTTGGTAGGGTGAGTGGCAAGTTGCCAAATGATATTAGTACGGGTTGTACATTTCATCACCTAGTTGGTGGCATGAAGGAGAGTACGGGTTGTACATTTCATCACCTGGTTGGTGGCATGAAGATGAGTTCTTTCTTCACCTGGTTGGTGGGATGAGTGGCAAGTTGCCAAATGATATTAGAGTATGGGTTGTAGATTTCATCACCTGGTTGGTGGCATGAAGGAGAGTACGGGTTGTACATTTCATCACCTGATTGGTGGCATGAAGATGAGTTCCTTCTTCACATTTCATCACCTGGTTGGTGAGAATAAGGGCAATGTGTTGAGGCACATTGTAGCAAGTGTCGAAGACACAAAGTATGTTGAACCCTTTCAAAGCACAGTTGGCTTATGTATGGATGTGTTGGAATGTATGATGTTTATGTATGAATGTGTTGGAATGTATGATGTTTATGTTGATTGATATGAATGATGCTTATGAATGTTTTGCTATGCATGAAGGGATCCATGCTTTTGATATGTGAACCATGTTGGTTGTAACACTTAGTATCACATACTTTGTGTCAAAGTATGCATGTTGAAGCTCTGAGTTGGAGTATAAGGGTAGGTCAGTGTAGACCAAGTGTTCCAATGCTAGGAACGCAAAAGACTCAGAAGAAGTTGTCTAAATTCTCTTTTCTTTAAATATTTGTTGAATGACTTGTGTAACAAAAGATCTCAAGCGATTGAGAGTCAAAACATTTGTAATGTATATGCCTTCTTATAATAGCATTTTCTTCACTACCTAGTCCTCCACTTTGAAAGAGTGAGGCTTGGCCCCTTAGTCATAATAGTCGACGGTACGTTCACCCCTGGTTGTCTTGATACGAACTTTTATCTCTCTTGTTGTAATGGGCTTGTTGAGAGTAAAAATCATTCCTCTTACCAAGAGATAGATACGTTTGGTGACTTAGCGAGTAGCTAAATGAGCCAGGAGATGATGCAATGGGTGTCTAAATGGCTAAGATCTCCTCACTTGGTAGAACTTGACTTCCACTTCCCACTTGTGGATAGGGGTTAACCATATGGGGGTTCCCTTGGTATGTCCTTGCTTCAGCGGAGGCGTGGTTGTAAGCCTATGCCATCACCTCAGAGTAAGTCTTCCAAGTGTTGGCATTGATCATGTACTTGAAGAAATAATCATGTAGGCCTGCCGTGAAGGCCTTGAGGGCGATCTTGTCATCTGCCTCAGCGCAGCGAGAATACTCATGGCTAAAGCGACCGGCATACTCTCGTAGTGACTCGTCCGGCTTCTGGCTAATAGTGTACAAGTCATCTGCAGAATGCAAGCGATCGGTCTGGAAGATGTGTTGAAAGACAAACAGTTTCCTCAGTTCCTCAAATGAGTCTACTGTCTCAGGTGGAAGACAGCAATACCAGTTTAGAGCTCCGCCAGAGAGGGTGGAGGGGAAGAGAAGACATCGCTCTTCGTCGGTGTGCATCCGATATGCCATGGTGGACTCAAAGAGGTTAAGGTGTTCAATTGGGTCCTTCCTTCCAATATAGAGTTGTAAACAAGGCTTTTGTTTTGTCTTCGCTTGAAAGGGGTGTCGAGGATCCTCCTTATGAGAGGGCCAAGCCTGGGTTGGTTCCAGTCAGGTATCTCGGCCTAACGTTCGACCTTCAACTTGTTTACTTCCTCAATGAGCTGTAGGACAAGGGGGTCCTGAGTGGAGTCATGTACCACTGGAATTTTCTTTCGTAAGTCTCCATTGCCTCTTGGAAGTAGGAAAGTTTGAGCAAGGGCGTATGGTTTTTTCTTGGACACGCCGTACTAACTTCTAGGGCGAGTCTGTCAGAATACCTCAGAGTCCCCTATACCTTCAATTTCCTCTAGGACCTGTCGTTCCTTCCTTAGATTGGCAGCTGGCCTGGATCGTGGAAGGGGACCGATCTTTCAGAAACCCTTAGGTCATTGATCTTCGAGCAGATGTGGAAGGGATTCTCTCGACGTTACTTTAGGAAGTCTTAGCAGTCACGATAAATGGCTTTCGATCATTCCAACCCTTCTGCAAGGAGGTGTTTTCCTCCACTTCTCCTGCTTCGGGTCGAAGCATCTGGGTTGAGAGAAGTCTCATGTGGATCAATGTTTTAATGATTAGCTTGCTCCTCATCAAGGATACCCATGTCGAAGGGAGGTGACCCTTCGTGTTAGGGGGCACCCAGATGATGGTTGATGTCCACAGGGGCAACGAGCTCATGTGTTTGAGTACGCCTAGTTTCATGGAGTGTCTCAAAGAGCTTCTCATACTGCTCCTTGAGGACCTCATTCTTCATTCCTATTTTGTTGTTCTGAGCTTCTAGCTCATCGACTTTAGCTTGAAGAGCAACCCTTTTTCCTTCCTTCTTTCGTTGCTTCGCGCTAGGTACAAGAGGGATGTAATTCTGTGTGTTGTGGCTTCCTTCGCTCCCCATGTTGGAGAGCGATGCCTGGTCAAAAGAGAGTGTACGAATGGTGGAAACCAACTTGGCAAAGCTGAAGAGAGTGGGAATAAGTGTCGTTTCCCACAGACGGTGCCAAATGTTGATGCACAAAATCAATGAGGACTTTGGTACAACAGAAAGTGTTAAGTTTGTGACCTTCGCTAGATTGCTCCGGTCACTAGTGTGGATAAGTATGTAAATGGATAGAGACAGGGAAGGAAACACAAGATGTACGTGGTTCACCCAGATTGGCTACGTCCACGGAGTAGAGGAGTTCTCATTAATTGTGAAGGGTTTACACAAGTACATAGGTTCAAGCTCTCCTTTAGTGAGTACTAGTGAATGATTTAATACAAATGACATTCGGAAATATTGTGAGAGAATGATCTCTATTTATAGAATAGAGTTTCTAGTTTCATTCTGACATTGACACGTGTCGTGTTGTGATTGGCTTCTGATGTTGACAACAGTCGCGCTATGATTGGCTTCTGATGTCGACACGTGCCGCGCTGTGATTGGCCTCTTGGTTGGAAGGAAACTCTTCTGGGTCCTTGACGATATAACATTGACCGGTGCTCAGTAGTTTCGGGATTGGTCAAGTATGGTACAAACTCACTTAAAATCTTGATTTAATACCTTTGAATTTATAAACTTATTTAAAATCTTTTAAACTCCTGATTCAATACGATGAGTCGTGATAGTTTCTTTCAACGCTCTTTTATATGCTGCATAACAAGTAAACCAAACCAATAGAAGTTATATGTATTAAGTAGATGTTTAATATTTATTCAAATATTATTTTTTTGAACAAACTTATTCAAATATTATTGGATCTAAAACTTGTATGCTTTTTTACGAGCATCACAAATAGTTTAAGAACATAGTGAGAGAACTGAAGTATTTTTGTGTTGTAACACTGACATTTGTTTAAAAGAGCATCAGTTATGGCGTTAGGGTGTAGAGAAGTCTTGAGCAATGAACTTTAGTACTCCTTCCGGCGGGCACTTACACATAGTGTTGATGCATAAGCATTTGGCTGGGTCAGGACATTCATTAGATGTTTGCAGGGAAACCTCACTATTGCACCCCTTGCTTCTTCTCCAAATTGCAAACCTACCATATCATTTTTCCTTGAGTAATATTAGAATTGCACTTTTCTACTTAAATACTAATTCTTGAGGTTTTTTTTCCCTTGATCAATATTGTCACATCCCGGCCCGGGCCCCCACCACATCCCAGGCTCGACTCCACGGTAGCACGATATTGTCCGTTTTGGACCCCGACCACGCCCTCACGGTTTTGTTTTTGGGAACTCACACGAGAACTTCCCAGGGGGTCCCCCATCCTGGGATTATTCTCACGCGAACTCACTTAACTTCGGAGTTCCAATGGAACCCGAAGCCAGTGAGCTCCCAAAAGACATCGTGCTAGGTAGAGATGAGAATATACATATAAGGCTTACAGGATTCACTTCCCTAGGAGATGTGGGATGTAACAATTAATTTGGTATCAGAGCCAATCCCTGATTGGAAGTGTGCCGACGAGGACGTCGGACCCCTAAGGTGGGTAGATTGTAACATTCCACATTGCCCAGGGGAGTGGATCCTGTAAGCCTTATATGTATATTCCCATTTCTACCTAGCACGAGACCTTTTGGAAGCTCATTGGGTTCGGGTTTCATAGGAACTCCGAAGTTAAGCGAGAAATTGGTCAGAGCATTTCCAAGATGGGTGACCCATTGAGAAATTCTCGTGTGAGTTTCCTTAAACAAAACAGTGAGGGTGTGGTCAGGGCTCAAAGAGGACAATATCGTGCTACGGTAAAGTCGAGCCCGGAATGTGATGGGGCCTAGGCCGGAATGTGACAAATACAATCTAAGCAATAGAAAGCAAAAATACATAAAAATGTATAATTCATCTATATAGGTATCCTCGTGTGGTAAAAAGTATTGGTGAGAAGTATTTTACCACATGCAGCAATCAAGAGCATAAGGTAGAAAGCTAACTTGAGTAAACCTTTCTCCATATCTCTTCGATTTGTTGATAGATAGAGGCAAAATTATGATGATTTGGAGTTACACTTTGCTATTAAACTTAAGTTTATGAGTTACAAGTGTCTCCAAAGCTACAATTATATAGTTGTTGGGAATTATTTTCTATAATGGTACATACGTCTCGATTAAAAAAAAATATCTTTAACAAATTGGTTGCTGCATAAATTTATAAAGAAATCGATTCACCAAAACATTATGGTAAAAATGTTGACAAAATCAGATTCGCATTGAAGCTATATGATTCTTAAGTTACTAGTGCTCTTAAAACTAAAGATTTTATATACCTACATGGATTAATTTCTTTAAATGTGCCTAGATATAGTTGGATCCCATTTTGTATTATGTTCTATAAGTGTATTCGACAAATTAATTAAACTAGAATGGTAATTAAATTGTCATGATCATAATGCAAACTATATGAATTATCTCGTACCAATTACCAGACATGCGATAAGAAGCTAGTAGAAAATAAAAGAGGGGACTACGAATCGGTAATACAATTGGTAGATTGGATATAGGTTGGGTTAGGTAGGATTGGGCTTTGTGGATTTGGGTGGGATTCGAATTTGGGATTTGATTTTAGAACTTGGGGCTAGGAGGGAACCCACGTTTTTAGGTTTGGCTTCTAAATGGACTGAAGTGACCAACTTGCTAACTTTTTCAAACAAATGTCATAATACAATTGTTGAGACCAATATATTGTTTGAGTTTTTGAGTAGAAATCTCATTGTCCCACATTGCTCACATCAAAAGTTTCTCACACTTTATAACATTTTTTCCTTCTTACCAAGTGATTGAAAAAATGGACTATGAAAAGCTAATTTGGACTTGAACCTTGGGTTTGGGTTTTAGGTATTGGGCTTGGACTTTAGTATTAAATCCAATAATTAATTTTTATTTAATTAATCTTTTTATTTTTTAATAGACACATTTTTCCGAATGAAGTCTGAGAATGTTTGAGGACATCTGAAAAAGTTAGAGGAAAAGATGAATACACAAATCTGCATATCATTCATATCACCGAAAATCATTCTTCCTTCCAATACTAAGCATATTGAGAGAACCACAAAGAAATTCACTAGAAACTAAGTATTTTCGGTCCTGGAATCCTAGTTTAGATCGTTGAATCCTAGTGAAAGCAAACGCATACAGAACTATAAGCACAGAGCATGAGCGAATTTTTATTTCAAGAATATTGCGGTGTGCAAGCCTCGATCTTCATTTTATCTGTTTAACATTAATTTCAATTTAAAATTAATTTCGTTTATTCCTACTACTTAGGTTCAATTTACTTTTATTGTTTATTAGCATATTTAAATTCATTTATGTGTGTGTGTGTGTATTTATTTATTTATTATTATTTTTTAATTGATTATTGACAAATATCCAACATGTCTCAAATGTCTCAATTACCATCTTGATCCCTATATAGCTATTGCTGAACAATAAACATTGATTCAAAAACATCAAGGATTTGAGATTGTAATTAGAAAATGATGGAGAAAAATATAGTAGATGAGGCGAAAGTAAGGAAAGTAAACTGGCTTTACTCGCAAGTTTAGAATAGTTTGTGCAAGTACGAGGCTAATCTCATAAAATTTAATGACAAAAAAGATCAAACTAAATTAACAAAGTAAGGAAAAACTACCACCAACCTTATTTTTCTCGTGTTTTGTATGCAAGTTCATCTACTTTTAGATTTCATAATGAAGACTCCACACAAATTCATGGTCAGACACACATACCATAAGTTTTCAAAGTCTGAAACCTCTTCATTGTCAAACATAGGTTCAGGTACTCTTAACATGCAAACAACCCTTGGTCAAGATTGATTTAATAAGTAGAAACAATAAGGGACAATCATCTTTTGATCTAACGAGGAATCAGTCTTTAAGAGAGGCAATTACAATTCTAGATCTTCCAGTGAGGGT